>NC_134268.1:103595322-103742822 GCF_031893055.1 Leptodactylus fuscus | reverse complement strand
ACTAAGAGGTACACTACCCCAAAGTAGCCTCTGACAGCGATTCAGGCAATACCTGTAATCATTTACATACCCGCATGCCGAGATTTGCAACAATCTGACATTTCTATTTGGGTGCATTCTATATTTTTGTAAATGAGTATATATTGCATTACTTTACATTTGTGTTTACATTGTACTATTTTATTCCTGTGATTGTTTCCATCATTGTGTTTCTTGATGTATGATATAATGGCCTTACCATGTGAGGGACGCATACACACATGGCAAGGCCTTGTATTATTAAGCTGTTCATATACATTATATAATACTTAGAGGTTGCTTTTCTATGCTGTTTTATATGGTTATTTATTATATACTAATGTACCTATATTCACTTTTTATATCTCATTCATTGTGACATTTTGGCCACTTGATCATTATTAGTAAGGGCTCGTTCACATCTGTGCCCGTACTCCGTTCTGCAGGTTTCCATTTTCGGCACAAAACAGTGGCAGGAGATGGAAACCTGCCGGTATGTTTCAATCCCATTCATTTGAATGGGCTTGAAAAGTCTCCGTCCGTGTGCGCCGGTGAGCATTTTATGCGCACCGCGGCGAAACCATTTTTTTTTTTTAACTGGACACAGAGTCGAACATACAGTACTCTGTGTACGGTTTAGAAAAAAAACGGTTTCGCCGCGGAGCGCATAAAACGCTCACTGACGCTCACGGCCGGACTCGGCATAACAGGTTTCCATCTTCTGCATGCAGAAGACGGAAACCTGAAAGCGGAGTTCAGGCGCTGGTGTGAACCCAGCGTAAGCTTATTCCCCCAGTATGTTTATTGACATGCATTATATCCCTTGACCTATCCTTGCCATATGTGTTATATGATTGGAACAGCGAGACCAAACACCTCTGGCATTGGCTTATTTCTCTAAGAACCAAAAGATTGTTCAGTTGTAATCCAGTCCTTATTTCCCTTGACAACTGCTGATGGTGGAAGAGTCAGGAGAACCCCATACACATTACATGGTTGCATCAAAATCTGTAGGCTCATCGGATACACATCATATATCTATGGCCATCTTAACTCCTCAAGGACAGTTTTGGTCAGTGATTTTTTTTCCATTTTTGTCTTGGAAAAATTCAGAAAGTCCTGACCAGGGAATGACCTAATTGGACCCTGACGACATCCAAAAAGTCACGTTGTGATGCTGAGCAGGGGCTATAAAGGGGCACTTACTGTATGGGCGCCTATGATGGAAACACTTATTGTGTTGGGTTTGTAATGGGGATAATATATAGTATGGGGTCCTGTAATAGGGACAGCATACTGTATGAGGCTGAATAAAAGAGGCAATATATTTTAGATTATTATATTTTATAAAGAGGCTATATACTATGTGGGGGGATAAGTAAAGGGGGAGTTATACTATGTGAAAAGTGGAGAGAGACCCAGTCAAAAACTTGCTATGGAGTCCTATCATTACAAATTGTTCACTTTTTTTTTTTTGTACAAAACATAAAATAAAATATTACTCTTATTCTATGGGTTGTTATGTTTATGGCTGTACCAAACTTATTTTTGGTGTTTTGCTCTTTTTACCCACTATGTCTTTGAAAAAAAAACACATTTTTTATGTTGCCGTCCTCTGAGATCCATAACTTTTTTTTATTGTTCCACTGACTAAGCTGGTTGGGGACTTGTTTTATTAAAGGCAATGGAGGATTATGTAGATAATCTGTTTTCCATTAGTCCTAACAGCAGCACAACATACAGGATATTTTCTGCCCTGTGTGTTAATAGGACAGGTGGAATATTTAATTAGCATAATAAAATGCAGCCTAGCTCCCTATAAGTAGACCTAGAGCCCTCCCCCTTGTGTGTTTTTTTAACAAGTAATGTAATACACAATATTTAGGGAGGGAAAGCTTGTGCTATGTGTTATGTCCCCAACAGCAGCACAACATACGGGTATTTGACAAGTAATACCCCTAGGGAGGGTCGACTCATCTCACAGCCTCAAGAACCGCCCGCCCGAAGGCGGTGGCTTCAGTAGTACGGGATGAAAATCTATAATGGCGTACAAAAGTTAGATGAGACGACCAGGTGGCTGCCGTACATATCTGCTCTAGCAGAAGGGCTCTACTCTCTGCCCAGGATGTGGAAACTGATCATGTGGAGTGTGCCTTTAGAAAGGATGGAGGAGGTTTCCCTTGAAGCTCAGACGCTAGTTTGATAGTCTCTTTGATCTAGCGGGCAATAGATGCTTTAGAGGCCTTCAGCCCTTTCTGTTTGCTGTACTAACTAGAAGATGCTCGGATCTTCTAAAAGCTCTGGAACGGTCTATGTAGATCTGTAGACAATGCACTACATCTAGCTTGTGCAATCTCTCTTCTTCAAGAGAGGAAGGATCCGTGAAAAAAGTTGGTAGAACCACCAACTGAGATAAATTCTGCACAGAAGGCACCTTTGGCCTGAAGGTTGGAAAAAAGCGAAGCTGCACCCTATCTTCGAAAAAAGAAGTATAGGGGTACTCAGATGAAAAGGCCTGCAGCTTGCCAACCATCTTTGCCGATGTAATGGCAAGGAGAAAAATGGTTTTATACGTTAGATGTTTGAGATCTACTTCTTCCAAAGGCTCGAATGGAAGTCCACAGAGAGAAGATAGGACTATTCCCAAGTCCCACTGTTGCGCTAGGGCGGCCACTGCAGGCCTAATTCTTGTAGCGCCTCTTAGAAATGCACTTATTACTAAGTGCTGAGATAACCATCTCCGCAGATAGACGGAAAGGGCGGCCACGTGTACCTTTAGAGTGGCAGGAGATAGCCCTTTATCTAGGCCGTTCTGCAGGAAGTCCAAGACCACCAGCACCGGGGGATCAATGGAACTCAAGTCGTGGTCCTGACACCACCTCTTGAAGATTTTTACAATTCTTCCATAAGATCTGTTGGTGGACTCAGCCCTGGAACAGGCAAGCATCCTCAGAACGGCCTTAGACAGTCCTCTTTTCCCTAATAGGGACTGTTCAACCTCCAGGCTGTCAGGTTGAATTTCCTCAGAACCTGACATTTCAGCTCTCCTTGTGTGATCAGGTTCTGGGAGGGGGGAAGCCTCCAATAATTGCCTCTGCTCATTTCCATGAGCTGCGCAAACCAGGATCTCTTTGGTCAGAATGGGATTATTAGAATTGCAGAGACCTGGTCCTGTCTGAGTTTCATCAATACTCTTGGTATCATGAAAACTGGAGGGAATATGTAGACCAGCCTGAACCTCCATGGGATGGACAGGGTATCCACTGCAAAGGGATTGTCCTGCCTGTAAAGGGAGCAGAATGTCTCTACCTTGGCGTTAAGTCGGGTCGCCATCAAATCCACTTCTGGGAGACCCCTCCTCCTGACGATCTGCTGGAAAACCTCTGGATTGAGGGACCATTCTCCTGATACGGTAATACCCCGACTCAACTGATCCGCTACTATGTTCAGGGAGCCTCTGATGTGAACAGCGGATAGGTGGGACAGGTTCTTCTCTGCCCACGTGCAGATCATCCTGGAGACTTTGAGCAGAGCTGGAGATCTGGTTCCCCCTTATTTGTTCAGGTATGACACCGTGGTCATGTTGTCTGACCATACCTTGATCGCCTTTCCATTGATGAGTGGGGCAGAATGTAGTTAGGCAAGGTAAACAGCTCTGAGCTCCTTGTAATTGGATGATGTCCTCACCTCTGATTTGTTCCAACATCCCTGGACTGTCCTGGCGTCCAGATGGGCTCCCCATCCTGTCTGGGATGCATCTGTTGTCAACAGGGTCCAATCTGGTTGGACCGAGGACCTTCCGTCTTTCAGGTGTATCCACCATCTGAGGGAAAGATGGATACTGGGAGAAAGGCAGATCCAGGGCCCACAAAGATATGTTCCAATTCGTCAACACCTCCATCTGGAGTGGACGTAAATGACATAAAGCCCAGTGGACCACCAGGGCCGAGGATGACATCAAGTTGAGGACTTTCATCGCCATCCTGATGGAGACATGGCAGGTTCTGTATAGGAAACGGGCGGCACAGCTTTTCGGAATCTAGGAGGAAACCCAAGAACTTCCTGTGGGTTGATGGCACAACCTCCGATTTCTCCCAATTTATCAGCCACCCTAACCTCTGGAGGAAAGAAATGGCTGTCTGAAGATATTGAAGAAGAACCAGGCTGGACCGAGCTTTGATGAGCCAGTCGTCGAGGTAAGGGACGATGAATAGACCTTGCAGTCTTAAAGGGATTCTACCATTAAAAACTTTTTTTCTAGGTACCACGTCAGAATAGCCTTTAGAAAGGCTATTCGTCTCCTACCTTCGGAAGCGATCTCTGCCGCGCCGTTCGTTCAAAATACCGGTTTGTACCGGTATGCTAATTAGTTCTCTCGCAGCGATGGGGGCGGGCCCCAGCGCAGGAGATGCGATGGGGGCATCCCCATTGCTGCTCGAAAACCGACTCCAGCGCCGCCTCTGTCTTCTTCTGCATCCGCCCCTTCCTTCTTCGGCTTGACGTCGGACGTCTGCGCAGTACGCTTGTTCGGCGAACTTCGCCGAACGTACTGGGCATGCGCAAAATTGCGGTGTAGGCACTATGTCCGCGGGCATGCGCAGTACGTTTGGCGAAGTTCACCGAACAGAGCGCACTGCGCAGGCGTCCAACGTCAAGCCGAAGAAGGAGAGGGCGGATGCAGAAGAAGACAGAGGCGGCGCTGGAGTTGGTTTTCAAGCAGCAATGGGGACGCCCCCATCGCATCTCCTGCACACAGTTTTTTCTGCTTTAGACGTCGGAATAGCCTTTAGAAAGGCTATTCATCTCTTACCTTTAGATGTGGTCTCTGCCGCGCTGTTCCTTAGAAATAATGGTTTTTACCAGTATGCTAATGAGTTCTCCGCAGCAATGAGGGCGGGCCCCAGCGCTCAAACAGAGGCTGCTCAAACGGAGGCCACTCTTGCTCTTGTCGGAAGTTGGATCGAGAAGGAAGATAGAAGAGGTAGGGTTGCAGCTGAAGATGGAGGCGGCGCTGGAGTGAGCTCTTGGGCAGCAGTGGGGACGCTCCCCTCGCCATTTGAGTGCTGGGGCCCGCCCCCATCGCTGCGAGAGAACTAATTAGCATACCGGTACAAACCGGTATTTTGAACGAACGGCGCGGCGGAGATCACTTCCAAAGGTAGGAGATGAAGAGTCTTTCTAAAGGCTATTCCGACGTGTTACCTAGAAAAAAAAGTTTTTTAATGGTAGAATCCCTTTAAGGCAGCAGCAACTGGGGCCACGACTTTTGTGAACACAAAAGGGGCGGATGATATGCCGAAGGGAAGGGCGGCAAATTGATAATGCTCCCAGTGACCACAGATTTCCACAGCAATTCTTAGGCACCTTCTATGTGGGGAAAAAAATGGGAATATGCAGGTAGGCATCTTTTAAATCCAGTGTAACCATAATGTCTCCTTGTTGAAGGAATGAGGTTACTGAGGTTACCGATTTCATTCTGAAATGTTTTCTTCTTATGAAGCGGTTCAGAAATCTCAAATCGATGATCATCCTCCAGCCGCCGGTAGCCTTAATACCGGGGAGTAGACCCCTAATCCGCGTTCCGTAAAGGGAACTCTTTCCAGGGCCCCTTTCTTGACGTATTCCACGATGGATTCTTCCAGGATGGATTGACGATCTGGAGGGAGGGAATGGGTAACCACGAATCGATCACGGGGAGGCCGGATGAATTCTAGGGCATAGCCACAATCTATTACCTGCAAAAACCAAGGAAGGATCCTGGATAGAATCCTTCAAGGCCGCGAAAACCTTGAAGGCCTTCATCACTGGGAGCAGTGTCCCATCAAAAATCAGACTACTTTTTACTATTGCCCCTAGAAGAGCCACGACCAGAGCCACGAGCCCAGTAATGGGAATGACTTAATCGTTGGGGTCTGCTTTGAGAACCCCTTCCTCTGCCAACACCTGGGGGTCTACGTCTGCCTCTGGATCCCTGGGGAAGGGACTTACCCTTGGTGTCTGCCAATCTCTCCATAAGCTCGTCAAGGCCCTTACGGAAAAGCCTACCCGGCTCAAAGGGTAAAGAACAGGAGGAGGCCTTGGAAGGGAGATCCGCCCACCATGGCTTAAGCCATAAAGGCCTTCTGGCAGCTGTAGTGAGTGCCATGGACCTTGAGGCTAGACAAAGCTGCTGGCAAGAGGATTCACCCAGAAAATCCGCTGCCAAGAACAGAGAATGCATAGAGGCAATGATGTCATCTCTGCCAACCCCAGTATTGATGCCCTGTTCCAGACGAGAAAGTTGGTCCTTAGGCTATTGGCCACCTCATAGGATGCAACTGAGACGGAAGCTTGACCGGCCACAGCAGAGTAGTCCACTCTCCATTCTAATGGGTCTTGGAGGTTAGAGCCGTCCTCGACAAGAACCACTGTGCGGCGCAATAGCTTGACCACCGCAAGGTCCACCTTGGGGACCGCTCCCCACCTGTCAAGATGTGCAGGAAAAACAGGGTACAACGTCTTGATTTGACAGTGGTGGTGGGACTTCTCAGGGCACTTCCATTCAAGCTCCATCTGCTTGGCCAGAGCAGCGTCCACATGGAAAACCCTTTGTCTCCCAGAGGTGGACGTGGAGGCTTCCCCATCAACATCCTGTTCCCTTGGCCGGATGGACTTCAGCAGCCTAGGGAGCTTATCCACTGGAAATATAGGTCTGCTGAAACTTCCAGATTCTCCCTCTTCTGAGGAGAGACTACAGCAACCTGCAGGCTTTCAATAGACGACAGAGAAACTGGCCGCCTATCAAGCCACTGTCTTTTAGAGAGCTGTGATATAGAGCTCCTAATGCCCTTGAGCGAATCCTCCTAGAAAAAAACATAAAAAGAGGAACGCTAGCTAGAGGCCTGAAGGCTAAGGCCTCAGTAGAAACAGTACTCACCATGAACTCCTTCACTCATACCACTATGTCACGGGTACAGGGCTCCTCTTCCGGAGGGCTGCGGCAGGAGCAGGATCTGGTATAATCATACCCTGAAACAAAAGACAGACTTAGGCTGGAAGGTCTCCCGGATTTAAGACAGGGTAAAGACTTTTGCCTACTATCAGGAAGCGGGATTTCACACCCCAAACATGCCAAGTGTTTCCTTTTGGTTGGAACTTTCCTAGTCCTGTGAGCCCCAGGAGGGGTTGAGGATGAGGACATCTGAAGAAATGCAATCAGTATTTAGACTGACAAAAAAATTCAATTAGCAAGTAACCATCTAACCACGTCAGCTGACAGTGCTGAAGGATACACTCTTTTCCCAAAGATAATCGATGTGGTTATAAACCTATACAAAGGTTTAGAAATTAATCAGATGCCTACTTACCCGACAGAAAAGGGCTCATAGATAATAACTCACCAAAACCTTGAATAGAGACAACTTCTTCAATGATCAGCAAAGGAGAAAGCAGCTAGTAACTAACAACTGACCACGCCAGAACCTTCCTGTGTAACACAGAAGGCAGGGAATAGAAGCCACTGAGAGCTCTATAAGAGCCCAGCACCGCCCATGGGCGGGGCTTAACAGAAACCTCGTAGCTGATCTAAAAGCAGCACCAAACCAGGGATAAAACTTGTCCCATAAGCTTCCTCTCCTCCCCAAAACAGTCCTGGACCCCTCCAGGCTAAGTGCTCACCCTGAATCAATTGCTCCAGCTGAAAACAGCATAGAATACATCACTTCCTGTCACAGCAGTGAATAGGAAGCGCCACTAAGAAACGCCCCCCCTGGAGCACAGCAGCATAACAAAGGTTCCCACCAGTTAACCTGGCCTCCTAACTGATGGCCTGGAAGAACGGCCCGGCGCTTCCCCAGAGAACATCCCACGGCAAAAAGGTGAGCTCCATGGAGTCTAAGCTAGAAGATCCAGTTGGCAGCAAGGAAAACCTCTCCTTTGCAGGAGAACACACAGGACCACCATAGGAGCTGAGGTGGGAGAAGAGGGTGGTGGGGGGGGGGGGGGCGGGCTGGAGGTCTGTGGTGAGGAATGCAAGGAGCAGGGGAAAACAAAGGAGCAGAGAGGGGGGGACAAACAATCTCTCAAGATAGAGGACCTAGAGGTCCTCTCCACCTGTCCTAACACACAGGACAGAAAAAAAACACAAAAGGGGGAGGGCTCTAGGTCTACTTATAGGGAGCTAGGCTGCATTTTATTATGCTAATTAAATATTCCACCTGTCCTATTAACACACAGGGCAGAAAATACCCCGTATGTTGTGCTGCTGTTGGGGACGTAAGGGAATGTGTATTTTTTAATAACATTTTGGAGTACATATGAGTTTTTAATTGCTTTTTATTTTTTTTTTTTATTTGCATATATGTGCTGACAGCCAGTCAATTAGGTCCTGCCTCAGGCAGATCCTGTTGAAGAAGTGAAGATGTTGGATCTGGAAGCTTTATTCAGGCCCCAGGTTGCCATAGCTGCAAAATAACTTCCCTGGACACACTATGGAAGTAAACAACTCCTTAGATACATCAGTTGCTTCAGAACTCTACTGAAAGCATTTAAAGGGAGTCTATCATTGCAATAGCGATTTTTAACTAAACATATCTTTGCATAGCATTTAGAAAGGCTATTCCAGGCATACCTTTTATTCTTTCATCGATGCTGGCTTTTTTGAATTTGCCTGGTTTTAGTGATATGCAAGTTATCCATCATGGAGCACTGGAAGCCTTCTAATTATTCCTTGAGCAGTGCAGTATCTTCAGCCTTGCCCTTCTCATCAACTTTTTGAAGCAGTGAAGAACTGTAGGAGGAGGGATCCTCTGTTAAGAAGGAGGCGGTGAGAAGGGGAAGGTTGATGATGCTGCGGTCCTCAAGGAATAGTTGGAAGTGCTCCATGCTGGATAACCTGCATAACACTAGAACCAGGAATCCCAAGAATAGCCTTTCTAAAGGCTATTCAAAGATATGTTTAGTTAAAAACCACTATTGCAATGTTAGACTCCCTTTAAGGGGTTAAACACCCATGATTGGAGTTCTCTCTGTTTGTGAGTACTACAGCCAGGTTTTAACCTTAAGTTATAGCTGAGACCTGTTGGTTATGGCTGACTCAGCATCATGTCAGCACTGTACACCAGGCTTTAAAGACTTTCACTCTGTGGTGTACAAGTAAAGGGCAGAGCGCTTTGGGGTTGAATATAAATGGTTATCTGCCTGTCCTTTTCTGTGAAGATTCTTTCTGACTTGGTTCTTTTTCGTTATATTTGGATATTAGAATTATTATAGAATATATTTCTGACAAGAAATATGATTTGATATCTAATTCCTCAATTTAAAAAAAAAAAAAATTGGTACAAATCCAAGAATTTGCCTCGCCTTTTGCCTCATCGTTCATCACCAATTATGTGTACAGAAAACGAGAAATAACAGTAGGTAGCACAAACTTAAGGAATTTCAATCTTAACAATTCTATCCATTTTTAGATGTGCAATTTAAGTATATTATTGTCATTTTAGCACTTTAAGCCTAATGTTTGCTTTGTGAGGCAATTTTCCTGTAGCACATACTTACAGGATTGCACACCTGCTGATTTAAATTGTCTCATGTAATGTGCTGATCATTTAATCGGCTTTTAGGAACTAATCTATGTTTAAAATTAGAAAGGTAGTTGATACATATCTAGAATTAAGTTATACTCATATTTTAGCTCATTTACAAAATTGGGCAAAATAAACTAGAAAAGGATACAACACACAATGTATCCGTAAACAAATTTGACTATTATAAATAAAGCAAAAGTTTTTCTCAAATAAGTTTAGGAATGTAGTTTAGGAACAAGTTTAGGAATTTTTTCCTTGTGGGACTAATAAATATTGAGACTTTTGGAATACAATTGTGGCTGTTATATATTATTTTTGTGACTTGACCATCCCTAGTAGGTAATATAATTCATATTGGCAGGAATGATTGGCAATTCTATATCTATTGTGTGAGATAGGGCGGGTTCACATCTTCACCCGGTCTCCACTTTGTGGGTTTCCGTCTTCTGCCCGAGAAACAGGACAGGAGACGGAAACCCTGCAGTCAGTGTCTGTCCGTGAGTGCCCGTGAACGTCTTCTGGTCTCCGTGGTGAAACCATTTTTTTAACTGGACACAAAGTCCTGCATGTACGACTTTGTGTACGGTTAAAAAAAAATGGTTTCTCTGCGGAGACCATAAGACGTTCAAGAGCGGACACTTTGCAAACCCATTCATTTGAATGAGTTTGAAAACTGACTGCCAGTTTCCATTTCCTGTTCAGTTTCTCAGGCAGAAGACAAAAACCTGCAAAGAAAAGACCGGGAGCAGGTGTGAACCTACCCATATATGTTTTCTTCTTGTCTTTTTCTTATAACTAGGTTTGATTTGGAATAGCTTTTTATCAATAATGGATTTTCATAGTAAGGAAAATGTATAATGCTTTTATAGAAGCAGGCTCTAAACTGTAAGATGTGCCTATGGAACATAAGGAGATACAGCTTGAATTACGTGAACTGTTACAAAGGTAGGAACGTGGTGGAACAGAGCCACACTTAAACAATATCTAATCAAAAATTTCATTTGGAGGGGATATACATACATGCCCTTCCTTTTCTATTCAGGATGAAAGTTTAGAAATATAAATGTAGAAAACCTTGTGAACTTTCTGTGAAAAGCACTGCGGGAACCACAATGTGTTGCCACCACGGCGATTTTTGGGTGTGGGCATTAGCCTAAGAAAGTATGCTGGGGTAAATTTTCTGACTATATTGTTGGGTACACTCCTTAACAACATGCAACTGAATTTATATTAAAAGTCTTGAGCACGATAAACGTTCTGCTTCAATTATACCTACAAGGGAAACTGTTTTCATAGGTATAATTCACATTCTGCAATTTACAAAACTGCAATGTTTTTTGAATATCACAGTGTGTTCGCTACTAGAGATGAGCGAACAGTGTTCTATCGAACACATGTTCGATCGGATATCAGGGTGTTCGCCATGTTCGAATCGAATCGAACACCGCGTGGTAAAGTGCGCCAAAATTCGATTCCCCTCCCACCCTCCCTTCCCTGGCGCCTTTTTTGCACCAATAACAGCGCAGGGGAGGTGGGACAGGAACTACGACACCGGGGGCATTGAAAAAAATTGGAAAAAGTCATTGGCTGCCGAAATCAGGTGACCTCCATTTTAGACGAATAGTGGATTTCAAATCCGGGTCATATGAGAATGTGAACTTTGTGACTATGAGACAGGGATAGCTGTACAGGCAGGGATAGCTAGGGATAACCTTTATTTAGGGGGGAATGTTATTAAAAATAACTTTTTGGGGCTCTATCGGGTGTGTAATTGTGATTTTTGTGAGATAAACTTTTTCCCATAGGGATGCATTGGCCAGCGCTGATTGGCCGAATTCCGTACTCTGGCCAATCAGTGCTGGCCAATGCATTCTATTAGCTTGATGAAGCAGAGTGTGCACAAGGGTTCAAGCGCACCCTCGGCTCTGATGTAGCAGAGCCGAGGCTGCACAAGGGTTCAAGCGCACCCTCGGCTCTGATGTAGGAGAGCCGAGGGTGCACTTGAACCCTTGTGCACCCTCAGCTCTGCTACATCAGAGCCGAGGGTGCGCTTGAACCCTTGTGCACACTCTGCTTCATCAAGCTAATAGAATGCATTGGCCAGCACTGATTGGCCAATGTATTCTATTAGCCTGATGAAGTAGAGCTGAATGTGTGTGCTAAGCACACACATTCAGCTCTACTTCATCGGGCTAATAGAATGCATTGGCCAGCGCTGATTGGCCAGAGTACGGAACTCGACCAATCAGCGCTGGCTCTGCTGGAGGAGGCGGAGTCTAAGATCGCTCCACACCAGTCTCCATTCAGGTCCGACCTTAGACTCCGCCTCCTCCGGCAGAGCCAGTGCTGATTGGCCGAAGGCTGGCCAATGCATTCCTATGCGAATGCAGAGACTTAGCAGTGCTGAGTCAGTTTTGCTCAACTACACATCTGATGCACACTCGGCACTGCTACATCAGATGTAGCAATCTGATGTAGCAGAGCCGAGGGTGCACTAGAACCCCTGTGCAAACTCAGTTCACGCTAATAGAATGCATTGGCCAGCGCTGATTGGCCAATGCATTCTATTAGCCCGATGAAGTAGAGCTGAATGTGTGTGCTAAGCACACACATTCAGCACTGCTTCATCACGCCAATACAATGCATTAGCCAGTGCTGATTGGCCAGAGTACGGAATTCGGCCAATCAGCGCTGGCCAATGCATTCTATTAGCCCGATGAAGTAGAGCTGAATGTGTGTGCTAAGCACACACATTCAGCACTGCTTCATCACGCCAATACAATGCATTAGCCAGTGCTGATTGGCCAGAGTACGGAATTCGGCCAATCAGCGCTGGCTCTGCTGGAGGAGGCGGAGTCTAAGGTCGGACCTGAATGGAGACTGGTGTGGAGCGATCTTAGACTCCGCCTCCTCCAGCAGAGCCAGCGCTAATTGGCCGAATTCCGTACTCTGGCCAATCAGCACTGGCTAATGCATTGTATTGGCGTGATGAAGCAGTGCTGAATGTGTGTGCTTAGCACACACATTCAGCTCTACTTCATCGGGCTAATAGAATGCATTGGCCAGCGCTGATTGGCCGAATTCCGTACTCTGGCCAATCAGCACTGGCTAATGCATTGTATTGGCGTGATGAAGCAGTGCTGAATGTGTGTGCTTAGCACACACATTCAGCTCTACTTCATCGGGCTAATAGAATGCATTGGCCAGCGCTGATTGGCCGAATTCCGTACTCTGGCCAATCAGCACTGGCTAATGCATTGTATTGGCGTGATGAAGCAGTGCTGAATGTGTGTGCTTAGCACACACATTCAGCTCTACTTCATCGGGCTAATAGAATGCATTGGCCAGCGCTGATTGGCCGAATTCCGTACTCTGGCCAATCAGCACTGGCTAATGCATTGTATTGGCGTGATGAAGCAGTGCTGAATGTGTGTGCTTAGCACACACATTCAGCTCTACTTCATCGGGCTAATAGAATGCATTGGCCAGCGCTGATTGGCCAGAGTACGGAATTCGGCCAATCAGCGCTGGCTCTGCTGGAGGAGGCGGAGTCTAAGGTCGGACCTGAATGGAGACTGGTGTGGAGCGATCTTAGACTCCGCCTCCTCCAGCAGAGCCAGCGCTGATTGGCCGAATTCCGTACTCTGGCCAATCAGCACTGGCTAATGCATTGTATTGGCGTGATGAAGCAGTGCTGAATGTGTGTGCTTAGCACACACATTCAGCTCTACTTCATCGGGCTAATAGAATGCATTGGCCAGCGCTGATTGGCCGAATTCCGTACTCTGGCCAATCAGCACTGGCTAATGCATTGTATTGGCGTGATGAAGCAGTGCTGAATGTGTGTGCTTAGCACACACATTCAGCTCTACTTCATCGGGCTAATAGAATGCATTGGCCAATCAGTGCTGGCCAATGCATTCTATTAGCGTGAACTGAGTTTGCACAGGGGTTCTAGTGCACCCTCGGCTCTGCTACATCAGATTGCTACATCTGATGTAGCAGTGCCGAGTGTGCATCAGATGTGTAGTTGAGCAAAACTGACTCAGCACTGCTAAGTCTCTGCATTCGCATAGGAATGCATTGGCCAGCCTTCGGCCAATCAGCGCTGGCTCTGCCGGAGGAGGCGGAGTCTAAGGTCGGACCTGAATGGAGACTGGTGTGGAGCGATCTTAGACTCCGCCTCCTCCAGCAGAGCCAGCGCTGATTGGTCGAGTTCCGTACTCTGGCCAATCAGCACTGGCCAATGCATTTCTATGGGGAAAAGTTAGCTTGCGAAAATCGCAAACTGACAGGGATTTCCATGAAATAAAGTGACTTTTATGCCCCCAGACATGCTTCCCCTGCTGTCCCAGTGTCATTCCAGGGTGTTGGTATCATTTCCTGGGGTGTCATAGTGGACTTGGTGACCCTCCAGACACGGATTTGGGTTTCCCCCTTAACGAGTTTATGTTCCCCATAGACTATAATGGGGTTCGAAACCCATTCGAACACTCGAACAGTGAGCGGCTGTTCGAATCGAATTTCGAACCTCGAACATTTTAGTGTTCACTCATCTCTATTCGCTACGTGTATTTTTCCTCAGGATGTGGATGGGATTCACGTTTATATCACATGGGGCCCCAGCCTCAAAGAGAATGATGAATAGGTTTATTTGTATAAATTCAGCATTATTATTAGTACACTGTCTACCAATATGTATTTGGACACCTGTGGTAGAATAGAAAAACAAGATTTACTCATCTTCAATAGTTGGTAGAGCCTCCACAAGCGGCAATTACAGCCTCAACCCTCCAGGGTCATCTATAAGTAGTTCACGGACAAAAGAGTAAAATTTGTTTCCAGTTACACAACTATCTATTGTGGTGCTTTTAGGTAAACAATGTTTCTGGTTTTACCTTCAGGTGCATACCTGTATATGAAAAGATTTGTGGGGTTACCTACTCTACAACATACAAGCAACATACAACTGTCCATGTGAAAAATACTGTAGTGTGCAAACAGCCACTAAGGATACCAGACGTGTTTTGTCAGTGCTTGCGTGTATGTGTGCACGGGTGTGATCCATGTGTATGTTTGCGTGTGTGCATGCACATGTGTGGTCCGTGTATATGTATGAGTATGTGTATGCATGTGATCCACGTGTATGTACGCGTGTGTGCAGGCACGTGTGTGGTCCGAGTATATGTGTGCACGTGTGTGATCCATGTGTATATGTGTGTGCATGCACTTGTGTGGTCCGTGTATATGTATGCATGTATGTGCACATGTGATCCATGTGTTTGTGAGTGCGCAGTGCAAGTGTCCATGCATGCGGAAGTTGTGAGTGAGTACATATGTGCTCTGTTCATCTGTGTGCATAATATGCATTCATCTGTGTGAATTTTCATGCATGTGCGTGCGCGTGTGTGTATGTGTATGTATGGTGTTCATGTGGTATTTGTGGGGTGGTATTTGTGTTGTGTGTTCTTGCATTTTTGTCCTGTTGTGCTTGTGGGTTTGTGTATGTGTGCTGTCTGTGTGATGTTTATATGGTGTTTGTGAAATGTTTGTGTGTTGTGTGTGGTGCTGCGGCCCCTTTAGCAGCGATTCTTTGACGCCGTTGCTATAATCCATCCCTGTCAGTCACAACTGTTGTTTTCTCCTCAGCATTTCACTTTCATTTTTCCCCATTATACTGTATGTATAGGGCCTAACTTAGGGGGCCCCAATCTCATGACGGGGGGATGCTAGCGAAATGTAACGTACGCAGTATTCTGCTCCTGTGCGTGGAGAGGGGATGTGCCAAATTTCATCCAATTCGGCAGAGAACTGTGGATTTGTATAGAGCGGACTACTACAGATTTAGAGTTTTATATATATAGACAGAGTACCATTAATTCCATGGTGCTATACACAGATATATAAGATAGCAGAGTGAATAAGGGACCATGTAGGAGACATTTCAGCTCAACCAGAGTCTCTGTCTGCAGTGGTGTAACTAAAGCCTCGTCAAAGTTTGCACCGAACCCCTAACCCTCCCTAAAGTGTATTCTTGATAACAATGTTTATAGGTGCTGCAGCAATATCTCAGAGAATTGAAAGGGATACAACTATAGTACCCACAACTAAGAATATCAAGAATATGGTGAGTGAGCAGCGCACCACCTGGGATGTAAGCAATGCTGGGAGACAGATGACTTGTAGGGATCCTAACAGTCTAAGAGTTGGTAAGAGAGCAGTAGGGCTAATCAGTTGTTTGAAGGGAACGTTGTGGTCCTGTGAGTGCTGTGATCCTTTGCTATTTATATTGCACAATATATGTTTTACAGCCTGTATTAACATTGCATGGCTGCAATAAAACAGATGGTGTGCAATGTATAATATTCTCTCCAGAGCCCCCCCCCCACACACACACACACAGTATTATGCTCCACAGCAGCCCCATACAGTATAATTCTCCACAATGGCCCCATATAGCATAATATGTTCCCCAGAGACCCTCCACAGTATAATGCATCACAGTGGCCCCACACATTATATAATGCTCCCCACAGATCCCATACATTTTAATGCTCTACAGTGGCCCCACACAGTATAATATGATTGCTACAGTCGCCTAACACAGTATAATGTCTCCACAATGGCTCCACACAGAATAATAGACTCCCTATAGTGACCCAGTACAGAATATAATATGCTCCCCATATTGACACCACACAGTATAAAATGCTCAGAGCCCACTTGCTACTGTATAACATGCGCTAGAAGCTTGAGCCGCTTCAGACGAACCTCGTAAAATTTGTTTAGAATAATATTCATGAAGTTTGGTCCTCCGGTTCGTAGCAGAGCCATGAAACAAATATGTATACTCACCTTGATTCATTTCTCCTGGGCATCCTCACTTTGTACGTTTGTCTTCAGAATTTTCTTCAGGCCTCTCCGACTGTGATTGATGTCACACACCACTGAAGCCCTATCACAGGAGAGACTACACCAAGAGAGCAAGACTACACTCCAAGAGACCACACTTTGGTAAGGGAGAGATAAGAAGTGCTGTTTAATGATTATAGTTCACAAGGACAGTTAAGGACTGTGAATGCAACGTAAGATTCATTATATAAATCCTATTAATATTATAAATGTGAAAGTTTGTGAGTTTGTGGGTTTGTGGGTTTGTGTGTTTGGATGTTTGCATGTTCGGATGTTTGTTCCTCAATCACGGAAAACCCGCTCCACCGATTTGGCTGAAATTCTCCACAAACATAGTTAATACACCCGATTAAACAATAGGCTACATTTCGTCACAATAGCGCACATACGTTTGTGCCAGGACCCCCACAAAACCCAAACTCACACCACCATCTCTGCAATCTCACACACTTTGGACCATAGCAAGCCACAAAATTCATATTGCCCTCTACAGCCTCGCCCCTAACCCCACACACTCACATATACATAGACTTTACCACTTTGCCCCTCACCTTAGCGATACTCCAGGAGGCTCTCTTTAACGCTCCGGAGCAGCCATGTTTGCCAGCCCCCACCGCTCTGACAATCTGCGACACCACCCACCCATGTCAATACCCCTAGGCGGTCTAATAAATGCAAAAAAAAGTTTTAAAAAAGTAAAAAAAATATAACAATAAAAATAAAAAGGATTAAAAATTCAAATCACCCCCCTTTTCCCTAGAACACATATAAAAGTAGTTAAAACCTGTGAAACACATACATGTTAGGTATCCCCGCGTCCGAAATCGCCCGCTCTGCAAAGCTATACAAATATTTTTCCTCTTCGGTAAACGCCGTAGCGGGAAAAATAGTCAAAAGTGCCAAACCGCCATTTTTTCACTGTTTTGATTCTGATAAAAATTTGAATAAAAAGTGATAAAAGCAATAACATTTCCCAAAAATGGAACACCTACAAAGTACACCCGGCCCCGCAAGAAAAGACGCCCTATACATCCCCGTACACGCACGTATAAAAAAGTTACGGCTGTCGGAATATGGCGACTTTTTACAAAATAATTTTTTAACACAGTTTTGGATTTTTTTTAAGGGGACAAAATGTAAATAAAACCATATAAATTTGGTATCCCTGGAATCGTAACGAAACACAGAATACAGGGGACATGTCATTTTGGTTGCACAGTGAACGCCATAAAACCAAAGCCCGTAAGAAAGTCGCAGAAATGCATTTTTTCTTCAAATCCACCCCATTCTGAATTTTTTCCCTGCTTCCCAGTACATTATATAGAATAAATAATGGTGGCATCATGAAGAAAAATTTGTCCCGCAAAAATTAAGACCTCATATGGCTCTGGGAGCGGAGAAATAAAAAAGTGATGGGGTTTAGAAGGAGGGGAGTCAAAAATGAAAATCAAAAAATGCCATCGGCGGGAAGGGGTTAACTTCAAATACTTCTGTCCCAAAGTCACTATGTACAGTTTCTCACAACACCGTATATATAGCAGCTCAAATACAAATTAACTTCAACACAAAAGTCTCACGTATTCTCTGAATTACAGCAAAAACAAGATACAAAGTTACATTTCATATCCCAGACCTTATACACAGTACGAAAACCTTACCCGTGCCTGTATATACCCACTACTACAATCACCGCAGACGAAGTCGCGGGTAACAGCTAGTCACTATATAAAGCCTTATAGCAGGGACAGCAAAGGCAGAAAAGAGCCTCTGCATATACAGTAACTGCAGATGTACTTACTGTGTTCATGGGCTTACAGTAATCTCAAAGGCAGTCTTATCATTTAAATAGCCCAACTCCCTTAATAAAATATATTACAAAAATCTGTATTAACCTTTCCCCTACACAGTTATTAAAAATGCTTTCAAATGACAGTTATACTTAAAAACCAATGAAATGAATTGTTTTAGCTCTTGAATGTTTTTGATCTTACATTAGTTGTGTTTTCCAGTTCTTTTTCTTTTTTACAGCACATTTTTACTATTCTGAGAATGCAATAATTTGCTGTTCACGCTGTTCTAATGCTGTTTTCAAGCCAAAACACTGTCATTTACTGATACTGACACCTTTAAAATTCTCTTCACAGATCATTGATCTACAAAGTGGAGTGACAGTAGGCAACATTCTATTTTTAATTTTTAGATTTGCAACACAATAATAAAACAGTATAAGATTACAGTGCCAAAGGGATGCCACAAACAATGCACATATTTATACAGAAGAGAACTCAAGTCAACAAGTGTGTCTATAGAACAAAACCTGCATTAGCACCGTTAGGTAATTTATGTTGCCAGGATCAATTTAAGAAAACATACAGGTCAAAAATCAAAGAACTACTGTTTGCTACTCACAATACATTCTACAATTATCACAACCTGTCTATGTAGTTAAAGTGGTTTTCCTGGAATAAGAAAAACATGTCTGCTTTCTCCTTGAAACCACACCATGTATCCACACCTACAGCCCCTTCCAATGCACACCCATTGTCATACATGGGGTTTTCTACTTAAAGGCTGAGGTCCCACGTTGCGGAAACATAGCTTTTTTGTTGCAGATTTTGTTGCGGTTTTTTGAGCCAAAACCAGGAGTGGATTGAGCAGAAGGGAGAAGTATAAGAGCTTCCTCCTCGTATATTGCTCATTCCTTTTGAAGCCGTTTTAGGCTTTGGCTCAAAAAACTGCAACAAAAAAAGCTGCGTTTCCGCAAAGTGGAGCCTCAGCCTCAGGCCGTGAGTCCATATTGCAACAATACAGCGTTTTGCCAATAGCAAAAAATGCTGCGTTTTACATCACCTGCAAAGTGGATGGGATTCTAGCCAATCGTATCAACACATAGCAGAAAAAAATCTTGAGTGGAAATGCTGCAATTTCAAATATGCAAGCATTTTCACAAATCACAGCATATCAATTATACCTACGGAAATGCTGGTGTTTTCCGTATACATGTACAACAGAAGTAGAAAGTCTGCAGAAGAAAACTCTGCAGATTTTCTGTGAACGCTGTGATACCTGGTAATTCCTCAATTTACGTAACCTCATGGCTTGTCCTTCTTGGTTTTTCTATTGTTATGGTTAATATTAACCCCTTGCTGACATCTACTGGAATAGTATGGCATGTGTCAGCACTAAATAAGGCACCCACTAAAAAGTATAGTCGAAGCCTTAAACTCTGAGTTTCTACTGCTCTATATAGTGATGACCCGGTGGTAATGTTAATGAATGGCATCCGCTATGATCGTGGGCATTAACACTTTGACAGGGCTTGATACCCCTAAAAAGTCTCCTTCCCATAGTGTCCCCCCCTTCCCTGCTTACTTTCT
This sequence comes from Leptodactylus fuscus, assembly GCF_031893055.1. Lineage (NCBI taxonomy): Eukaryota > Metazoa > Chordata > Amphibia > Anura > Leptodactylidae > Leptodactylus > Leptodactylus fuscus. The sequence continues at coordinate 103,722,952 of NC_134268.1, read as the reverse complement.
ACGACCAGGATGGTTCCTGTACAATGAGATTATCAAAGCTGTCTGGTTTCCATGACAGCTAGAATCCTTCATAGGAATATAACTATTGAGACGACCTGGACAGGCCTCAAAAGTTAAATAGTAATACTGCAGTATTTAAAAAAATATTTTTTAAAAAAAGCTAAAAACATCTAAAAGTTCAAGCATCTCTTTTCCCAATATCACAAATAAAGAAACAAAAAATAAACATATATATCATACCCACATCAGAAAATGGCCACACTATAAATATTTAAAAATATTTACAGGATATCTCCAGTTATAACCAACTTTTCTTAAATGAATATTGTATTTGAATATAAGAAACTTTGTATTATATCTTGCTCTTCTACTTATCTTCAATGGGACCATTTTTTTATGTAGAGATCCATCTCTGTATTCTCCTCACATACAGAACTCTATGGAGAAGAGGAGGTGGAGGAGGAGGCTGCTGCTGCTGCTGGTTAATTGGTTCATTGTCTCACTCTGTGCAGAGTCATTCCTGGAAACTACAGCAATATCAAAACGCATCTCTCTCATTTACAGAGTAGCAGAATGTAGGAGCAATTACTTGTTTGCCTTTTCCAGCAGCTTATACCCCCCCCCCCCCTATATTTGTGTGCAGAAAGTGACTCAGCCTGAATAGTGGAGAAGCAAGAATATTTCTTTTATAAAATATGTTACAAAAGTTCCTATGTCCACCCATTTAGGCAAAGTTGTTTATAACTGGAGCTATGCTTTAACCACTTCAGTACCGGGCCAATTTGTGGTCCAGGACCAGACACATTTTAGGTTTATTATGTATGTGCGGTTTTGAGGTCTGTAAAATTTTTCTCGTATATCTTAGTCAACTAATTTTTGCGTCTTTTTTCGGGGACACATAGGGCTTTATTTTTATGTTATTTTTATTTTCAAATGTGTTTTAATTTTTTATATCCAGGAAAATATAAACAAAATAGGAGGGAAATTATGTCTGCTTTTCAATTTATAATTTTTTTTTTATTTAATAACACAAAGTGTCACTGAAAAACTTTATAAAATAGTTTTTCCTCTCCGTTATGGTAATTTTTATTTTGTATGGTGTCATCGGGGGCGGGACTATAACCTTTAATAACGGCGTTTTATTAGCGTATAATTTATTTATTTTTTATTATTATTTTATTTACATTTTTTAAAAACTTTTTTATTCTATTTTTATTTTATTTTTTTCCAGATTGTGTCCCCATAAGGTGATAAGAAACCTTTGGGGACATCTGATCACTTTTTTTTTTTAACTTGAGGCTGATTTCTCCTATAACTGGGGCTGGTACATTTAACCTCAGTTACAGGAGGAATACAGCCTCCTGCACGCTGCTATACACAGTATGCAGAGCTGATCTGAGTCCTGTAGGACCCAGCAGCTCTGGCAGGACACTGAGCCCGGCGGATCACGTGTCTGCCGGGTCAGAGGGCAGCTGATTTATGGCTGCGTCCATAGCTGTGTATACAGCGCTCATTGAGCGCTGTATACACAGCGATTGAGAAGGCAGGGGAGGTAATAAATCTTCCCTGCTATCTCTCTGGGAGCTCCGGCTGAAGTTACAGCCGGCTCCTAGTGAAAGCAGCTACACGATCTCCGTGCAGCTGCTGTGTTCTGGTGGACGTACAGGTACGTCCTGTCAGAACTAGACAACCACTTCCCGGATGTATATAGTCTATGGGCGGTCCGGAAGTGGTTAAGCCACACGGTCAACACTGTAGCAGTAAAATAAATAAATAAATAAATACATTAAATTAAATTAGCTGAATTGCTGTTATTTTTTTCAGCTAATCAAATATATTGGATAAAATGTGATCAAAACGATGGACATTTCAAAAAATGATATAAATAAAAACTACAGTGTGTGCCACAAAAATACGCAACTTATACATCGTCATACACAAAAACAAAAAAAGTTATTCTTAAGTGTAAGAATATGACTACTAAAATAATTTGATGTTGCTGTGACCATGCAAAGCTGATATTCCGAAGTACAATTTGTACAATTTGTTCTGCAAAAAATTAAGCACTCCTATGTCAGAAAAATAAAGTTAAGGCTTTTAGAAAAAATAAAAAGGGAAAAAACTGAAAATTTCAGTAGTGGATAGGGGTAAATTGTAGAGATGAGCGAACAGTGTTCTATCGAACACATGTTCGATCGGATATCAGGGTGTTCGCCATGTTCGAATCGAATCGAACACCGCGTGGTAAAGTGCGCCAAAATTCGATTCCCCTCCCACCTTCCCTGGCGCCTTTTTTGCACCAATAACAGCGCAGGGGAGGTGGGACAGGAACTACGACACCGGGGGCATTGAAAAAAATTGGAAAAAGTCATTGGCTGCCGAAATCAGGTGACCTCCATTTTAGACGAATAGTGGATTTCAAATCCGGGTCATATGAGAATGTGAACTTTGTGACTATGAGACAGGGATAGCTGTACAGGCAGGGATAGCTAGGGATAACCTTTATTTAGGGGGGAATGTTATTAAAAATAACTTTTTGGGGCTCTATCGGGTGTGTAATTGTGATTTTTGTGAGATAAACTTTTTCCCATAGGGATGCATTGGCCAGCGCTGATTGGCCAGAGTACGGAACTCGACCAATCAGCGCTGGCTCTGCTGGAGGAGGCGGAGTCTAAGATCGCTCCACACCAGTCTCCATTCAGGTCCGACCTTAGACTCCGCCTCCTCCAGCAGAGCCAGCGCTGATTGGCCGAATTCCGTACTCTGGCCAATCAGCACTGGCTAATGCATTGTATTGGCGTGATGAAGCAGTGCTGAATGTGTGTGCTTAGCACACACATTCAGCTCTACTTCATCGGGCTAATAGAATGCATTGGCCAATCAGCGCTGGCCAATGCATTCTATTAGCTTGATGAAGCAGAGTGTGCACAAGGGTTCAAGCGCACCCTCGGCTCTGATGTAGCAGAGCCGAGGGTGCACAAGGGTTCAAGCGCACCCTCGGCTCTGATGTAGCAGAGCCGAGGCTGCACAAGGGTTCAAGCGCACCCTCGGCTCTGCTACATCAGAGCCGAGGGTGCGCTTGAACCCTTGTGCAGCCTCGGCTCTGCTACATCAGAGCCAAGGGTGCGCTTGAACCCTTGTGCACCCTCGGCTCTGCTACATCAGAGCTGAGGGTGCGCTTGAACCCTTGTGCACACTCTGCTTCATCAAGCTAATAGAATGCATTGGCCAGCGCTGATTGGCCAATGCATTCTATTAGCCCGATGAAGTAGAGCTGAATGTGTGTGCTAAGCACACACATTCAGCACTGCTTCATCACGCCAATACAATGCATTAGCCAGTGCTGATTGGCCAGAGTACTGAATTCGGCCAATCAGCGCTGGCTCTGCTGGAGGAGGCGGAGTCTAAGGTCGGACCTGAATGGAGACTGGTGTGGAGCGATCTTAGACTCCGCCTCCTCCAGCAGAGCCAGCGCTGATTGGTCGAGTTCCGTACTCTGGCCAATCAGCGCTGGCCAATGCATTCTATTAGCCCGATGAAGTAGAGCTGAATGTGTGTGCTTAGCACACACATTCAGCTCTACTTCATCGAGCTAATAGAATGCATTGGCCAATCAGCGCTGGCCAATGCATTCTATTAGCTTGATGAAGCAGAGTGTGCACAAGGGTTCAAGCGCACCCTCGGCTCTGATGTAGCAGAGCCGAGGCTGCACAAGGGTTCAAGCGCACCCTCGGCTCTGATGTAGCAGAGCCGAGGGTGCACTTGAACCCTTGTGCACCCTCGGCTCTGCTACATCAGAGCCGAGGGTGCGCTTGAACCCTTGTGCAGCCTCGGCTCTGCTACATCAGAGCCGAGGGTGCGCTTGAACCCTTGTGCACACTCTGCTTCATCAAGCTAATAGAATGCATTGGCCAGCGCTGATTGGCCAATGCATTCTATTAGCCCGATGAAGTAGAGCTGAATGTGTGTGCTAAGCACACACATTCAGCACTGCTTCATCACGCCAATACAATGCATTAGCCAGTGCTGATTGGCCAGAGTACGGAATTTGGCCAATCAGCGCTGGCTCTGCTGGAGGAGGCGGAGTCTAAGGTCAGACCTGAATGGAGACTGGTGTGGAGCGATCTTAGACTCCGCCTCCTCCAGCAGAGCCAGCGCTGATTGGTCGAGTTCCGTACTCTGGCCAATCAGCGCTGGCCAATGCATTCTATTAGCCCGATGAAGTAGAGCTGAATGTGTGTGCTAAGCACACACATTCAGCTCTACTTCATCGGGCTAATAGAATGCATTGGCCAATCAGCGCTGGCCAATGCATTCTATTAGCGTGAACTGAGTTTGCACAGGGGTTCTAGTGCACCCTCGGCTCTGCTACATCAGATTGCTACATCTGATGTAGCAGTGCCGAGTGTGCATCAGATGTGTAGTTGAGCAAAACTGACTCAGCACTGCTAAGTCTCTGCATTCGCATAGGAATGCATTGGCCAGCCTTCGGCCAATCAGCGCTGGCTCTGCCGGAGGAGGCGGAGTCTAAGGTCGGACCTGAATGGAGACTGGTGTGGAGCGATCTTAGACTCCGCCTCCTCCAGCAGAGCCAGCGCTGATTGGTCGAGTTCCGTACTCTGGCCAATCAGCACTGGCCAATGCATTTCTATGGGGAAAAGTTAGCTTGCGAAAATCGCAAACTGACAGGGATTTCCATGAAATAAAGTGACTTTTATGCCCCCAGACATGCTTCCCCTGCTGTCCCAGTGTCATTCCAAGGTGTTGGTATCATTTCCTGGGGTGTCATAGTGGACTTGGTGACCCTGCAGACACGAATTTGGGTTTCCCCCTTAACGAGTTTATGTTCCCCATAGACTATAATGGGGTTCGAAACCCATTCGAACACTCGAACAGTGAGCGGCTGTTCGAATCGAATTTCGAACCTCGAACATTTTAGTGTTCGCTCATCTCTAGTAAATTGACATGGTATCATTAAGGCAACAGCAGTTCTCTGTTTAACACACTGAGATGGGAAACAGTATATTTACTCATTGTGATATGAGCATAATTTTTTGTTACATAACAGATGAAACAAGGGTTCATTTCTTCTGGTAGTTTTCTATTATCTGATGCTGGACTTTTTGGATCTTGTTTTTTTGGGGCCCAATTGCTCCTGAAAACAGGATCCATCCTAGACTACTTGCAGAGTAAAACAATTTTTGATTGATGACAAATTTGAATTTTTCTATCCTACTAATATTATAAACGTGAAAGTTTGTTTGTTTGTATATTTGTATGTTTGTGTGTTTGGATGTTTGTTCCTCAATCACGCAAAAACGGCTGAACGGATTTTAATGAAATTTGACACATAGATAGATTGTAACCTCGATTAACATATAGACTTCTTTTTATCCCGGCTTCATGACTGTTATGAATTTTTGTTCACATACTATATTACACTGCTCTTATCTCACCTTCTGAGAAAGCCAGGGCTATTATCTCTCTGTGTAAACACACACTAACCCTCAGTGTGTATACACATTTGCATATTATCTGATCTGCTCCAGTGCAGACAAAGTGACATGGGCAAACACCTTTAATCCAAATTGGCAGAAGGAAGTCAAGAAGTCAACAGAGTTTTCCTCAAGCACAGCTGAGGAGGATCATCTACACCAAGGAACACTTGCATTATATGGCATCGCAGCGACCTGCTGAGATGCCGGAACAATCACAGGCACATTGCGAGGAACGCGTTCAGCGGCAGGCCAGCTTGACAGCTGCAGAAACGCTGGAGCAGGCAGATCATCAAACCAACAACACACTCATTACATGACGTTCCAGCGAGGTGTTTAGATGCTGGAACAATCACAGGCACAGTGCTAGAAACAAGTTCAGCGGCAGGCCAGCTTGAGAGCTGCCAAAACGCCGGAGCATGTGGATAATCAATGCCAACAACATGCTCATTACATGGCGTCCCAGCGAGCTGCTTAGATACTGGAACAATCATGGGGACAGGGTGATGAACGAGTTCAGCAGCAGGCCAGCTTGACTGCTGTCGAAATGCCACGGCAGGCGGATCATCAACAACATGCTCATTATATGGCATCCCAGCGAGCTGCTGAGATGCTGGAACAATCACAGACGGTGTGAGGAACAAGGTCAGCAGCAGGAAAGCTTGCGAGCTGTCAAAATGCCGAGACAGGCAAAGCATCGACGGCAGCAATTTGCTGAATATAGGCGGATCATCAACACCAACAACCCGCAGACGAAGTCGTGGGCAGAAGCTAGTATGTTATAAGGACAACCCTTTCTATTATTAAGAACACTTGGTTAAAACATCTTTCTAATTCAGAGATGTAGCTCTACATGGAAATGCTATTTTTGATTTAAGATGATGATGGGTGAAGTACAATAACGAAGGAACAATTGAACTGAACAATTTTGTGACTGTTCTAGTATACGGTACTTATTTCCAGGCTATAATGTACAGTTTGATAACAGCTTTTGACTACTGAACTGTTTCATATATTTGGCATAATTATATTCACTGTAAAGGCCAATGCCACACCATACACATTAGATCATATTTACTGATAATAAGACTCAAAGTGGCACCCCATGAAAAACGATTTTCCTTATCCAAACAAAATGGGGTAAATGAACCATTTGATCATGTGAACCCATGTGAATACAGAAGTTCTGTGCCAGCATAACCCCCATGACAGTATTATGTTAGCCCTATAGAATTAAAATGAACAGTTGTCATAGATGTGACCAACTGCTACATTCACTTGGGCACTTGAGCACTTCCGTTCTCGTGAACATTGGGGCCCCAGTGTTCAGAGCCCCAGCAATCAGACACTTTTTCCTCTTCTATAGTCAGGCAATAAGTGTCTTTCATGGGACAGCCATTTTAACCCTTACAGGTATATAAAACAGAATAAAATCTACCAGTTCATGCATAAATACACCAACACTATAAATATAAGAGTTTAGCTAAAATCAACATGTGTATACAGTACATATAACATACATATACACAATAATTGTGTAGAATACAAAGTTGAGAGGTAAATCCTTTGTATTACTTACCTTGTTCTGTGCTGTCTGTTATATCCTACAGCTTCATTCACAATCCTAGAAACTTTAAAGCTGACATCTCCCGGCCTTTCTTGCTGTCTTAAAGGCTGTACATATAGTCAATGTATAGAGCCATTACAGTACATTTTAAGGCATCCCTATTTTGCTACAGGAGTCTGCGGCTACTAGTTGTAACCCCGGGGTGCATTGATTGATTTCTTGGATGTGGGCAATAGTAATCGTATATATGCTTATTATCACAAGGATTTTCTGACTCAAGCTATTTCCTTCATTCTTTGACCCTTGCTTGCCACAACTCTTACCTCCTACTTATAGGATTTAAGGCTGACTGCTGTGGATAAAAAGCATTTCATGACTCAGAAAGGGATGGCTGTCATTATTTTTCACTGCAAGACCCATATAATTACTATAATATTCTCACTTAATAAGCTTTCATGTGCACTTTTGCCCCATGCCCTATTCACCTATTTCTGTGTGTGTGTGTGTGTGTGTTTTTTCATTTTCTCAAGTATAAGTAACTTATGTTGTTCATACATAGTTATGTTTCTACTTAAAAAAGGTAACATTAAGAACTTGGTTAAAAAAATCTCCAATCTTTCTCAGAACGTAATGTAGTTGCCAAAAGATAAAGAAAAATGTTGAGTGGCTACTTGTCATTTACAGTTGCTACTCCTGCTGGTGAATACAATGATATCTATGACCTCTGTGAACAGTAGTTTTTATTTTATTACAGAAAAAATAAGACTGCGGGATGTTTTTCTTCCAGCCCTGTCACTGTCTATTCATTCAAAACTAGGAAGAAAAATCTCACTGAACTGCAGTAGTAGTCAGCTTGAATGGCAAAGAGTAAAATCATTTACGCGCCTTTGTTCGGCTTTCCATTCGGGGATCCACTTGGGGCCCCTGAAACCTAATCCGGTTAAAAAAGCGGTTACCTGTAAAAAGCCGCGTACCCTGTAGGTTATAATGGAGTCTGCCGGATTTCTGCCCAAAAATCTAGTGCTTTTCTCTCCACATTTTTCAAGCAGAATGGTGTATGGACTCCCCCAGCAGAGAGCAGGCGCAGGTGTGAACCTAGCTTTATCTGCCATTAGGTCCCTGGTAAGAGGATCACAGAACTTCTCCCTCTACTTTTATAGGATTATAGGGAGAGACATATTAATAAGTTTATGTCAATCAGGTTTGTGACTTTTTAAACACCATTTACATCAATAATTCATGGAAGCTAAAGAGGCATGGGAGCCACACTACTTTTACTATCATTTACAGCCTGGCGGAGATGCCATCGTACTGATGAAGAGACATGCACCTCCTCATAAATGAAGCAGCTCTTCCGTCAGTGAAGATGGGTGTGGAATATGCCAGTCTTCATAAATGATAATATTCTGGCTTTTTGCAGCTGCCATTATGATGAGCATGCTGCATACAGTTTTATATAACAGTGAGTTCAATGGAAGCAGTATAGCTCCAGTAACAGAGAATGCTAACAGAGAATACAGGTGACCTGAATCTTATCAGTATACTCTATCATGCTCTGAAGGAATACACTGCTACAGAAAAAGTGAGCTGCAACTGAATCCAACGGAAGAGGGTTTTTGTTTTTTTTTTAGAGTAGAACTAATGGCTAAATCCAATGGTGACTTCTCTCTTCTTATTCTTCTGGACATTTCTGCAGCTTTTGACACTGTTGACCATCATCTCCTCCTCACTATGCTTCGCTCAGTCGGCCTCAAGGACACTGCGCTCTCCTGGTTCTCCTCTTATCTCTCAGACCGCACTTTCAGTGTATCATTTACAGGTTCTGTTTCTTCCCCTCTTTCCCTTGCTGTTGGGGTTCCTCAGGGCTCGGTCTTAGGCCCCCTGCTCTTTTCACTCTACACAGCCCCCATTGGACAAACCATCGCCAGATTTGGCTTCAGGTACCATCTTTATGCTGATGACACCCAATTATACACATCTTCCCATGACATCACCCCTGCACTAATACAGAACAACAGTGACTGTCTTTCTGCTGTCTCTAATATCATGTCTTCGCTCTATCTAAATCTAAATCTCTCTAAGACTGAACTACTACTGTTTCCACCATCTAATAGATCTGTCCCTGAGATATCCATTGCAGTCTCAGGCCTTACTATAACTCCTAGGCAGCATGCCCACTGCTTCGGGGTTATGTTTGACGTAGACCTTTCCTTCACCCCTCATATTGAATTACTCGCACACTCATGTCACCTCCACCTCAAAAACATCTCCAAAATATGCCCTTTCCTTACCAGAGATACATTAAAGACACTTATTGTCTCTCTGATTCATTCTCGCCTTGACTACTGTAACTCCTTACTAATCGGTCTTCCCCTTACTTACTAAACTCTCCCCTCTACAATCTATTCTGAATGCAGTGGCCAGGCTCATCTATCAGTCTAGACCAGGGGTCCTCAAACTTTTTAAACAGTGGGCCGGAGGCAGAGCAGGTCGCACAGACATCAGGAGCGGTGCCCTCCAATAGGTAAAGTGAAGTGCGCTCCATGGCCTGGCCTGAGCTCCCCAGGAGCTTCATTATAAATGCACGCCTGCTGGCATTATCGGCGGGGCCAGACAGAAGTGCTTGGCGGGCTGCATGTGGCCCACGGGCCGCAGTTTGAGAACCCCTGGTCTAGACGCTACAGCGATGCCTCTGGTCTGTGCCAGTCGCTACATTGGCTGCCTATTCATTATAGAATAAAATATAAAGTTATCACCTTCATCCACTAGGCTCTCCATAATGCCGCACCTCCCTACATCTCCTCCCTCATCTCTGTCTACCGCTCAACCCGTACTCTCTGTTCACTCAATGACCTAAGACTTACATCCTCTATTATTAGAACCTCCCACGCTCATATACAAGACTTCTCCCGAGCTGCACCACTTCTCTGGAATGCTCTACCCCGGACAATCAGATTAACTCCCAATTTCTACAGCTTCAAACGCAAACTAAAGACACAACTTTTCAGACAGGCCTATTACAATTTCTAATGTAAACCCTTTCGTACTATAATTAGAATCCCCAAAATTTAACCCTCCTCTGTTCCAGCTCCCACATTACCCACATGATATGATGCCATTTCAGGCTAAATTTATATTTCCAAGCTCCATCCAAATGTTAAAGGACACCACTAGTGACTGCTCATAAAGTTTTATGTTTGTGTACTGACGGTAACCTCTATCACAACATTGTCCGACCTGCATTGTCCAACCTGCAATGCAACCTGTAATACTGCAAGATAACAATAAGTAGCATTTTTCTGCAGTCACAATCTCTTCCATCTGCCCCCTTTTTCTTGATAACTGTGACTACATAGTGTTTGCTCGTAGTCTGTTACCATGGAGATGCATGGCTATTAACAGGAGCTGTAAAAACATAATGGTAGGAGATGTCTAATGAACATTATTTGCAAAGTTGTTTTCATTTTAGATATGTTAGGATAATGTAAATAAATATCAAAATGGTGCATATATACCTTACGCTGAATTTCCAAAATTGTCTACAGTACAAATTTATGAAACAATAGATAGATAGGATCTAAATTTGAGAATTACTATCAAAATTCTATTGCCTTTAGATCTTTTAGTTGCTTGAGCCAGAGACTATAATTCAGCAATAGCAAATGTAAGTTTTTGGACATTGCATTAAATTCATAAAGCCTGACGTTGGCCATGTGCTGTACGAACTGTTCAGGCTCAGGAAAATGTATAGTTCAGCACAATAAATGCTCCCACTAAAGGCTTTTATCAGTGTCAACGGCTACTTAGTAAATCACAGATGGACAAGGGACAGTTTTTACAAGAATTTCATCAATGTGTTTAACCTTAGCATTGTGACTATCAAATTACACTTCATAAAAGTCATGCTGATAAAAATAAATCTGTTTTGCATTGATGAAAGTGCTATATGGGGGAGTGATTTTCTTTCATATTAAAATGCTTAGATGGTGTAATATAATTACGATGCAAGAGAAAATCGTTACAAATGATGCTCGGAGACATCTAAAATAAAACCTTTCATAATAACCTTCTGGGTAAACAGACATCTCTCAGGGGGTGAAAAATGCAGATAAAATGATGATCTTATTAAATGTGTACTATTCCTGTTAGAAGAAGATTTGTGTTTTACAGATCTTTTATTCTGTCAGCACATTAGAGAACCCACTAGAGGGTTTGTGCGGGATTTAAATATGTGTAACTGAGTTACAGTAAAAGGCTGCCTTTAGTCTTTGCTGTCGTCCAGATGTCTCCTGACGTGTCATAAATTGGGCAAAGTATTTTGACCTCCGCGCTTTGATGTCATGTCCAATGAATTAGCAACTCTAGCTCAGATATAAGAAGATGTTAATTCGTATAATGGAAAAGGAAAACGAGATCAGTGCCCTTCCTGCTGGGTAGGGGTCCTGCAGAATGTCATTAGTACTTTTAATTGGTGGTTTCCAAAGAACACAAATAACATTTTTGAAGAACATATCTCATAGGATTTGCTTACCTCTTTTAGTGTTTCCACACATAAACTGGACACATTTATCAATGCAATGATGGCAATTTCCAGGAATAATTGCAATGAAAAAATGAGCGTCCAGGCTGTAGACACCTGCGAATAAGATGGGCATAGCTTGCAGGCTGCTGCTGTGTGACAAATTTACAAAGAAAAGACCTGAGACCAGTCATAGCTCAGATGCTGCACCATATTGCACCATATTGCTACATCACATCATTCCTGGATTTTACTTAAAACAGTAAAGAAAAACACTGACTTGTAAATAATTCCGAAAGTATTTGTTTGACTTCATGACTTTGGTGTACTTAGGAATTGCACACAATTATATCATTTTAACATAATGCACTCCTTTACTATTGCTTAGGTTAGTACAAACAGATCCAGGGGTGTAACTAGCAAGAATGGAGCTTGGGACCCCCAGATACACACAGCATAGCGCCCCCTTCCCTGGCCCACACATGATATAATGCTCCATTTATACACACTTCATGATCTCCAAACAGTATAATATGCTATAAAAAAGAAAAAACATCAGGCACTCGGCTTTCTTCACTTGCCGTCTATGCACTTGACACTGGGTTTCCTATACACCTGCTATTTCTATTGACACTGTGCTTCTTGCTTCCTATCCTACTATCACTGTTGATGGCAATCCGGGTCTGATGAAGTTCCATCACTAGGACCGAAAAACATTTAACCCTTTTTTAATGGATTGAATATTCTTGGCTTAAATAAAAGTTGGATTCACTTTTTGCACAAATTCCTAAGCACCTCATACATTTTTTCTTTTGTATATTGGAGTGAAACCCTGGCAGCGCATCTACCTATATAGGAGTCCTGTGGCTTTCTATAAAACCTAGTATAATATGTTATAGCAGCCCCTTCACACAGTTTAATTTCTCATAGTGGCCACTTCACAAAGTATAATGTCCCATAGTGTCCCCTCCACACAGTATAATGTCACATAGCGACTCCTCCACACAGTATAATGTCCCATAGCGGTCCCTCCACGCAGTATAATGTCACATAGTGACTAGAGATGAGCGAACACTAAAATGTTCGAGGTTCGAAATTCGATTCGAACAGCCGCTCACTGTTCGAGTGTTCGAATGGGTTTCGAACCCCATTATAGTCTATGGGGAACATATACTCGTTAAGGGGGAAACCCAAATTCGTGTCTGGAGGGTCACCAAGTCCACTATGACACCCCAGGAAATGATACCAACACCCTGGAATGACACTGGGACAGCAGGGGAAGCATGTCTGGGGGCATAAAAGTCACTTTATTAAATGGAAATCCCTGTCAGCTTGCGATTTTCGCAAGCTAAATTTTCCCCATAGAAATGCATTGGCCAGTGCTGATTGGCCAGAGTACGGAACTCGACCAATCAGCGCTGGCTCTGCTGGAGGAGGCGGAGTCTAAGATTGCTCCACACCAGTCTCCATTCAGGTCCGACCTTAGACTCCGCCTCCTCCAGCAGAGCCAGCGCTGATTGGCCGAATTCCGTACTCTGGCCAATCAGTGCTGGCCAATGCATTCTGTTGGCGTGATGAAGCAGTGCTGAATGTGTGTGTTTAGCTCAACTACACCGGTGGAGTAGTTCAGCTAAGCACACAGATTCAGCTCTGCTTCAATCAGCGCTGGCCAATGCATTCTATTAGCTTGATGAAGCAGAGTGTGCACAAGGGTTCAAGCGCACCCTCGGCTCTGATGTAGCAGAGCCGAGGGTGCACAAGGGTTCAAGCGCACCCTCGGCTCTGATGTAGCAGAGCTGAGGCTGCACAAGGGTTCAAGCGCACCCTCGGCTCTGATGTAGCAGAGCCGAGGCTGCACAAGGGTTCAAGCGCACCCTCGGCTCTGATGTAGCAGAGCCGAGGGTGCACAAGGGTTCAAGCGCACCCTCGGCTCTGATGTAGCAGAGCCGAGGCTGCACAAGGGTTCAAGCGCACCCTCGGCTCTGATGTAGCAGAGCCGAGGGTGCACAAGGGTTCAAGTGCACCCTCGGCTCTGCTACATCAGAGCCGAGGGTGCGCTTGAACCCTTGTGCACCCTCGGCTCTGCTACATCAGAGCCGAGGGTGCGCTTGAACCCTTGTGCACACTCTGCTTCATCAAGCTAATAGAATGCATTGGCCAGCGCTGATTGAAGCAGAGCTGAATCTGTGTGCTTAGCTCAACTACTCCACCGGTGTAGTTGAGCTAAACACACACATTCAACACTGCTTCATCACGCCAATAGAATGCATTGGCCAGCACTGATTGGCCAGAGTACGGAATTCGGCCAATCAGCGCTGGCCAATGCATCCCTATGGGAAAAAGTTTATCTCACAAAAATCACAATTACACACCCGATAGAGCCCCAAAAAGTTATTTTTAATAACATTCCCCCCTAAATAAAGGTTATCCCTAGCTATCCCTGCCTGTACAGCTATCCCTGTCTCATAGTCACAAAGTTCACATTCTCATATGACCCGGATTTGAAATCCACTATTCGTCTAAAATGGAGGTCACCTGATTTCGGCAGCCAATGACTTTTTCCAATTTTTTTCAATGCCCCCGGTGTCGTAGTTCCTGTCCCACCTCCCCTGCGCTGTTATTGGTGCAAAAAAGGCGCCAGGGAAGGTGGGAGGGGAATCGAATTTTGGCGCACTTTACCACGCAGTGTTCGATTCGATTCGAACATGGCAAACACCCTGATATCCGATCGAACATGTGTTTGATAGAACACTGTTCGCTCATCTCTAATAGCGACCTTTCCACGCAGTATAATGTCCCATAGTGGCCTCCACACAGTATAATGTTATATAGTGGCCCATCCACACAGTAAAATGTCCCACAGTGGCCCTATGGTGTTAGTTGCAAGTATTACAAAAATTTTGGGTTTGGCAGAACCAGAAAATTTTGGGCGGGTTTACCACCAAACAACTATTGTTATACTCTGGGGTTTTCTCAGATTACAGAATATTATAATCGGAGGCCCTGCTGTCTTCGGCCTACTTCAATGACATCACGAATGTGGGTTAGATCATCATTATTTTGTGTTGTGATGCTAACCTGACCCACAAGATATTTGTGACATCACTAAAGTGGAAAGACAGTAGGGAGTCATGTCAGAGCCCAGGAGAGAAGAGGTAACACTGGTTTTCATATTTGCTCACTTTCCCTGTGCCTTCAATCATTATATTCTGTGGTCTGAAAAGACCTCAGAGTATAATAATAGCAGTTTCAGTTAGGATGTATTTGGTCCAAACGTAATTGCCAGATGAACCTCATGAGATGAATCTCAAAGGGTTCACAAACCAAATACTCTTGCCTCGGGCTTGCGGTCTTACTTACCAATCACAGCTCTTGCTCACGGCCACGTCAGATTCCCATTCTGCTCTCCAGAGGCCCTTTTGCATCCTATATCATATTGCTAGCAGCGACCTCTTGATGCTTTTCAGCATCAACAGCATGATATGGGATGCACAGGGTCCCCTAGAGGGCAGAAGAGGAAGCTGAAGCGGGCAGAAGAAAGAATAGGGATTGGTAAGTAAATAGGGTCTGTTATCTGCTGAGGTTACTCTAGCAGGTAATTGCCTATTAAAAAAAATAAAAGCAGCAAGGACCCACCTGGCCCGCTAAGGTCACAGGCCCTGTAAAGGCCACTACAGCTGCTACGGTGGTAGTTACGATATTGCATACATCAGTGTTCTGGTCATTGTGTTGCATTAGTGTTTGTATGTAAATCAAGGGCATAGCGTACATAGAGATAAGATATAATGGCAAGATTGCAAATATTATGTGTTTTCTTGCTCCAGGATAACAAACATTGGTATTTTCAGCTGTGAGCCACAAATATCCAGCATGCCCAATGTGATGTCAGAAGCCTAAAGTTCATTTTATTATAGGTCAAAATCGTCCATTTCAGCTGACGAAAATCTTATGTGTATAACCAGCTTAACAAACACTGATGTAAAACACTGACCATAATATGTAAATAAGGACCAAAGCTAGGACCACATTGTAATTTCTACAAACAAGAAATAATAATAGTCAATAGCATGATAGCAGGGAACTATTCCTGCAACGTCTGTCACATGGCTATTTTGAGAACACATTGATTTCATTGTGTCTATTCAAATAACCATTTTATTTTATTTTATGTCCAACCCATTTCATATTAAAAATAGTAATAGTATAGAGCAGGGGTGGGCAATTAATTTTCCCATGGGGCCGCATAAGAAATTGAAACTATGCTAGAGGGCCGTGCCATGGCAAATTTAGCTCCACCAACTTCTATGTTAACTCCACCCATTCCCAATCATCTTTCCATGTGCCCCCACAAAGTATAATCCTCCTACAGTCACCCGTACATTATATGCCCCCACATTGTAATGTTCCCTTCCAACTGCCCCACAGTATTAAGTACCTCTCCTGGTGCCCCAGTTTAAACTGGTGGAAACTAGAGGGGACATGAAGCTGGGACAGCTAGAGGGGGACATTAAACAGTGGGGTAGTTGGAGGGGGGCAATAAATTGACAGCTGGAGCGGGGCATGAAACTGGGGGCAAATAGAGGGGGACATTAAAATCAGGAAGCTGGAAGCAAACATTAAAACCGTAGGGGTAGCTGGAGGGTGACATTAAACTGGGGGCAACTAGAGGCAGACAGGTCCCCCTCCACCTACCTCCATGGTTTAATGCCCCCTCCAGTTGTCCCCATTTTAATGGCCACCCAGTTTAAGTGCCCTCTTCATCTACCCCCAGTTTCATGTTCCCCCCTCCATGTCTCCCTCAGTTTCATATCTCCCTTAATTTTCCCCATTTCATGTCCTCCCTCCATCTCTCCCCCAGTTTCATGCCCCCCCCCCTCCATCTGCCATCTCTTCCCTAGTATAACATTCCCCTTCCATCTCTGCCCCTAGGTTACTGAGACACACACACAGATAGACACATACAGACAGACAGACACATATAGACAGACAGACACATAAAGACAGACACATAAAGACAGACACATATAGACAGACAGACAAACACATATAGACAGACACATATAGACAGACAGACACAGACAGACAGACAAACACATATAGACAGACACATATAGACAGACAGACACATATAGACACATATAGACAGACAAACACATATAGACAGACAGACACATATAGACAGACAGACAGACAGACACATACAGACACACATAGACTCACATTCCCCAGTACCTTATGACACACACTCACATGTCTCCATCTTCCTGCACTGTCCTGCCGGCACTAAGACACGCCCTCTAGACACGCTTCCCTCCCCCCTAGTCAAGCTGTGCGGGCCGGACTGAATCAGTCAGAGGGCCGGATATGGCCCGGGGGCCGGGCTTTGCCCAGGTCTGGTATAGAGAATTTGCAATAGAACCTAGCACAAGGACATAAATTAGTCATGGAGGTGGAGCCTTGGGATATGACCACCCCTACACCTACCTCTGAGGCATCACCTTCAACAACAAAAGGATGTGAAAGGTCAGATTGAACCAATGGATCTTTCATAAAACTATGCTTAAGTGACTCAAAGGACGAGATAGCCTCTGAATTCCAATTAACAAAGTCAGTGAGAGGCCATTTATCAAAACCCAAAAATCTTTGCAAGGCTTTAACTGAGTTAGGGTGTATTTAGAATTACATTTTTCCTTTCTAGCATATAAGTGGATTTTCCTGAGTATAGATCAGCCCCAGATTCAGAAACGATATCTGTAAAATCTTGAATGTTTGCAGGCAAAGACGTAGTAACAGAAACAATGGTCAGAGATATACAGTCCTATGAAAAAGTTTGGGCACCCCTCTTAATCATTTTTAGTTCTATATATTTTGGTGTTTGCAGCAGCCATTTCATTTTGATATATCTAATAACTGATGGACACAGTAATATTTCAGGATTGAAATGAGGTTTATTGTACTAACAGAGAATGTGCAATATGCATTAAACCAAAATTTGACCAGTGCAAAAGTATGGGCACCTCAACAGAAAAGTGACATTAATATTTAGTAGATCCTCCTTTTGCAAAGATAACAGCCTCTAGTCGCTTCCTGTAGCTTTTAATCAGTTCCTGGATCCTGGATGAAGGGATTTTGGACAAACAATTCAAGTTCAGTTAAGTTAGATGGTCGCCGAGCATGGACAGCCCGCTTCAAATCATCCCACAGATGTTCAATGATATTCAGGTCTGGGGACTGGGATGGCCATTCCAGAACATTGTAATTGTTCCTCTGCATGAATGCCTGAGTTGATTTGGAGCAGTATTTTGGATCATTGTCTTGCTGAAATATCCATCCCCGGCGTAACTTCAACTTCGTCACTGATTCTTGAACATTATTCTCAAGAATCTGCTGATACTGAGTGGAATCCATGCGACCCTCAACTTTAACAAGATTCCCGGTGCCGGCATTGGCCACACAGCCCCAAAGCATGATGGAACCTCCACCAAATTTTACAGTGGGTAGCAAGTGTTTTTCTTGGAATGCTGTTTCTTTTTGGACGCCATGCATAACGCCTTTTTTTATAACCAAACAACTCAATCTTTGTTTCCAAAATGAAGTTGGCTTCTCCAAATGTGCTTTTGCATCCCTCAGGCAACTCTATTTGTGGCGTACGTGCAGAAACGGCTTCTTTCTCATCACTCTCCCACACAGCTTCTCCTTGTGCAAAGTGCGCTGTATTGTTGACTGATGCACAGTGACACCATCTGCAGCAAGATGATGCTGCAGCTCTTTGGAGGTGGTCTGTGGATTGTCCTTAACTCTTCTCACCATTCTTCTTCCCTGCCTTTCTGATATTTTTCTTGGCCTGCCACTTCTGGGCTTAACAAGAGCTGTCCCTGTGGTCTTCCATTTCCTTACTATGTTCCTCACAGTGGAAACTGACAGGTTAAATCTCTGAGACAACTTTTTGTATCCTTCCCCTGAACAACTATGTTGAACAATCTTTGTTTTCAGATCATTTGAGAGTTGTTTTGAGTAGCCCATGATGCCACTCTTCAGAGGAGATTCAAATAGTAGAACAACTTGCAATTGGCCACCTTAAATACCTTTTCTCAAGATTGGATACTCCTGGCTATGAAGTTCAAAGCTCAGTGAGCTTACAAAACCAATTTTGTGCTTCAGTAAGTCAGTAAAAAGTAGTTAGGAGTATTCAAATCAATAAAATGATAAGGGTGCCCATACTTTTGCACTGGTCAAATTTTGGTTTAATGCATATTGCACATTTTCTGTTAGTACAATAAACCTCATTTCAATCCTGAAATATTACTGTGTCCATCAGTTATTAGATATATCAAACTGAAATGGCTGTTGCAAACACCAAAATTTTTAGAACTAAAAATGATTAAGATTAATAGGGGTGCCCAAACTTTTTCATAGGACTGTAGATGATTTCAAACATTCTACATTCCACTTAACCACATTCCTCGTCTCCAATCATCTGTTATCAAGGAAACCCCAAAACTAAGTCCATAGGTAAATCCTCAAGTACAAAAAAGGAGATGGACTCTCTGAGTGTATGGTACCTACAACAATAGTCACCAGAGGTATAGTAAACTTAACGGTACACTTTTACGGTATGTTATCAATTGTGGTCACACTGACCGGACTTGCCATAGTTATCAAAGGTATAGCTAATGTCTAAGCAAGGAAGCCAAGAAAGTTGGCCGCTGGACCACAGTCAACAAAAGTTTTACCAGAAATGATGTTATCATGAAAAGAACTTTAACAAGTAAGGAATTTTCTTTTTAGAGATGATTGGAAATACCTGATCAGGATCGGACACTTAGGACAGTCTTTAAGAATATTACCGGCATCTCTGCAGTAAAAACACAGACCCCTTTGCACCTGAAGAAAAAAATTCTCTGCCACAAAAAGACATAGTGGATCCTAGCTGCATAGGTTCTGTGCATGGCAAAGGAGTGGGAACTAAAGATCATTCCTTTTTTGTGCTTGTGTAAATAGTGCTCTAAATGAATTGTGAGTGTCTTGGTTTCATTCAGGGTTGTGAATAGCTGACTAACAGGTCTTTTATAGTGTCAGATAGACCTTGACAAAACTGACAGAAGAGAACTGGATCATTCCAACGAGAATGAACTAATCACCTTTTGAACTCATAGCATTAATCCTCAACAGGATGGCGGCCTTGGCGGAGGGAAAGAAGATTTGATTTAGCCATGGAGGTAAGATCAGATTCGTCATAGAGTAGGCCTAGAGCAATGAAGATCCAGTCCACAGAAAACAGTTTACAGTTTCTTTCCTTGATGGGCATGCTGTATACCAACAGGACAATGCAACATGTCATCGCTCATTGGTGGCACGGAACTGGCTTAATGAACACACCAGTGACCTCATGACCCTCAATTGGCCTGCCCACTTGCCCAACCTCCCACAGAGAATTTATGGGATGCTGTGGATATCGGTGTCCACTCCTTGGACCCAGCGCCAACTACAAAAGACCAATTGTGGGCTGCAGTGCAGACTGCGTGGATCAATATCCCTCCAGAATTCTTAAAACACCTTGTGGAGTCCATGCCTCATCGTCTTGCTGAAGTTATCAGGGCTCGTGGATGGGAGACCCGCAATTGATGGCGCATCCAGTACCTTCCCATGACTTTTGGCCACTCAGTGTAGATCAGCCACCTCTAATAGGAGGTACAGATGTCTCCCCATGTTGGCCCCATGTTGGAGAAACAGCTTTTTTTTTGTTGCAGATTTTGTTGCATTTTTTTTTTTTTTTTAGCCAAAGACAACAATGGCTGCAAAAGGAATGAGGGGATGTGAAATATATAGAAAGTACTTATATGTCTACTTTCTGCTCAATCCACTCCTGGATTTGGCTCAAACAACCACAACAAAATCTGCAACAAAAATGCTGCATTTCCACAACATGGGGCCTCAGCCTTAAGCAGCACATCTGCGTTCAGGCTTCCGTTTGGGGAGTCCTCTTGGGGACCTCCTAAATTGAAATCTATACATATTAAAACGTGGTTACCTGGGAAACCCATGGGCCCGATAGACTATAATTGGGTCCGTATGGTTTCCGCTCAGTTTCCGCACTAAACATGTGGAGAGAAAAGTCTTGCAAGCAGCACTTTTCTCTCCGCATAATTTGTGCTGAAAATGAGCGAAAACCACATGGACCCCATTATGGTCTATGGGGTCTGTGTGGTTTCCTTAGGTAACTGCTTTTTAATGGGTATAGGATTCCCTTCAGGGGGGTCCCCAAGTGGACTCCACGAATGGAAACCTGAATGCAGATGTTATCTGCTGTCTGATACATCAAATTGTCATTGTTTCTCATAGCAATATTGACAATTTTTATAAAGCCTTTTTGTCAAATGAAACATAAACTTTAATAAGACTATAATTTACCTTTGATGCTGCACTATGAGATATTATATCATGCTGTAGATTTTGTGCTTAAATTTCAGAACAATGTATTTAGTGTACTATTTGCATATAACATTTCTAACATATTTTATAACATATGCCATTAGACACTATCTGTGGAGGTTAATTCATTTGCATAGAAAAAGTCAACAATACATATATCTCTCATGTTTCAAACATAAATCAAACGCTTCATTTTACTAATAATCTCGTTGAAAGAGGACTGGGCTCTGTTGCAGCCACTAAAATTTTGATACATTATATATCTAATAGATGTTGGCATTCTATTAGCAAGTGTGTTGGCCTAATAAGTAATAAGATACACAAATCAAACTGTGCATTGCTTCATAAGCAATTTTCCACAGAATCTTATTAACCTCCACCTTATATTGTATGCAAAAGCACAAGTAAAATTGATTATCAAATATCCCCAGATTGTGCATTAAGAACAGTGAGGAAAATGCAAACACAGTGAAAGTGTTCAGGAGAGAAATGGCTAACTGAAAAATAACACAAAGTTATTTATTGGCTTTATATAGAATACATTATTGGACTTTTGCAAATGATGTAATAGTTCAGTATCTGGACATTTTCCAGAAACGTATCAACTACTTATTTACTTTTATTAGTTTTATTTAGTTATAAGATGCATTTAAACATAACTTCATTTTTTATAGCTCAAATTTCAAAACTCAAAGGGACAAATGGAAGTTATTAATTTTATATTAATGCTCAAAATCAATGTAGTATCAGCTACATTTCCATGAGAATATATAATGATATAGGAATTAAAAGGTTTAAAGTTTAATTAGAAAGCTGCAGCCAAAAAAATGCCAAAAAACAGTAGAAACATATTAGGTTTTTTTCCACAGTGTTTTTCACAGAAGGGCCGCAAAGTTTTCCTCTGCAGACTTTTTGTTTCTATTATAGCAGCATTCCCGTAGGTATAATAGACATGTTGCAATTTACAAAAACGCAGACATTTTTTAAATCTTAGTATTCCGCGCAGATTTTTTTCTGCAATGTGTGGATGGGATTAGCCAGAATCCATCCCCTTTGCAGATATTGTAAAATGCAGCATTTTTTCTGCAGGATTTCTGCCATGTTGAAATGCTGTGATTTTTAAAACATGGGGTCCTAGCTCAAAACAAATTGTTTTCAGCATAATTTGTTAAGGTTCCCCCCAGCTCAAAAGTATAAACAAACTAAAAGGGGTTTTAAAGGATTATGATATTAATGACATATCTTTAGGACACTCGGCACTCCTACCCGTCATCTGTTTGAAGAGTCTGCAGCATTTGGACAATATATTGAATAGCAGCTGTGCTTATTGCAGCCCAATTCACTTGAATGGAATTGAGCTGCAAACAGGCCATGTGACCAATGGACATGCCATCACTGTGCTGTGAAGCACAAATAACAATAACCATAGTTATGTCCTGTGACTCACCTCTGACATGTCTAATCAGTTTCATCCTCCTTCTTTATCTGCCACAAACCTTCATAACAATTTTTCCTGACTATGGCTGTCTCTGCAGAATTTGACATATAGACATATTTGGGTCCTCACATGTTCACACTTGTGCCCCCTTTCACAAACCTTTCATGCATAACACCCCAGAAGGCAATAGCACCTTTTTTGAAGACCCACACAGTATAGTGTCCTCCTTAGGTTCCATACAGTAAGTGCCATTTGTAGTGTCCCCATACAGCAAAAGGGCTTCTATGCTCCTCTTAGTGACTTCATCCAGTCCTAACTCCTTTTTCGATGCCCCCATTATTTGCAACATTTATATTTCCTCTCAGTGTGGATTCCCCTTTGTATTAATTCGTACATTGTGTTTCCCTCAATAATAATACCCCATTGCATTCCCACTGAGTAATAGTACCCCTTGTATATCCAATAAGTAATTCTGCTCCATACAATAATAACACTCCCTTTGCTCCTCTATTAGTAGTGCCCATTCCTGTGCCCGCAGTAATAATAGTAATAATAATTATAATTTTCTATATATAGCACTAACAAATTCTGCTATATGTGGGAGCTGACTTTTTCCCATAGGAATGCATTGACCAGCTTTGATTGGCCGAATGCCATACAGTGTACAGCATTCGGCCAATCAATGCTGGTTCTGCCGGAGGTGGAATCTAAGATCGGACCAGAATGGAGACTGCTGTGGACTGATCTTAGACTCTGCCTCCTCCGGCAGAACCAGCGTTGATTGGCCGAGTGCTGTACTCTGTATGGCATTCGGCCAATCAATGCTGGTCAATGCATTCCTATGGGAAAAAGTCAGCTCCCGCATATCGCAAGCTGACAGGGATCCCAACGTAATACAGTGACTTGGGCATGTTAGATGCCCCCAGGCATGCTTCCCCTGCTGTCCCAGTTTCATTCCAGAGGTGTTGACATCATTTCCCGGGGTGTCATAGTGGACTTGTTGAACCTCCTGAGTCGAACAATGGTTTCCCCCTAAACGAGTATTTATTCCCCATAGACTATAATGGGGTTCGATGTTCGATCAAGCAGTCGAGTATTGAGCGGCTACTCGAATCGAACTTCAAACTTCGAACATTTCACTGTTCGCTCATCTCTAGTAGGGAGGTGAAGGACTGTGAAGGGATTTGTAGGTGAGTGTAATGAGTGAGTGGCATTCCATCTTATAAGTTTGCTCTGTGGTACCTCAGTTCACTTGAAACTTTGAAATAGATCAACCTGTTTCCTAAAAGTTACATCTACCTTCCACATTCATTTCATGTTTTCTTACTCAAGCCTCTGGTTCTTAATCAATATTCAATATGTTCAACCTTGTTGGTGCTGAGGATTAATTTGAAGTAAACAGCATCACTAATGTCAAGAAATTTGGGAGAAAGACTTTTTACTTTGTTTATTTTTAGGACTTTGGTCTGGGAACCTGCGGGAAATATCAATGTCCCTACCATTCTTAAAGGGATCCTATCATTAGAATCCCTTTTTTTTCTAGCTAACACGTTGTTATGGTTCTGTCTATAAATATGAAAATAATAATTTTAATGTAAACAGAACCGCTAGACTGCAGAAAGCTGCAGTGAGGTCCACAAGCCCCAGGAGGGCAGCCGTCTGACAGAACACAGCGAACTACCAGTTAACTACACTGGCAGTGGTGTGTGTGCGGTACTAAATTTGAACAGGCTGCAACTGAACCCCACCAGTTAACTTCACTGGCAAGGTGCGCCTGAGTATAGCTGATACAGCAAGGCTGTCAAGGGTTAACCGTCAACCCTGCTCAGCAGCAGAACATGCTCCGCCTAAGCTAGGAGCTACCCTGTTTCCCCTAAAATAAGACAGTCTCTTATAATTAATTATCTAACAAGATATATGACCTTTCTTATTTTCGGGGGATGTCTTATGCAGCGGCTGGAGCGGGGAACAATCGGCAGTCATGCTGATGCTTCCTTAGCGGAGAACCGGCATGACTGCTGGTTGTATGTGATCCAGAAGGTGAAGTGGACAGGCAATAGGGTATCTTATTCCCACTGGCAGAGCCAAGGAATCCTAGCTAGATCTCTAGACTGCTCCTGCCTATCACTGGAACCTAGCCCTGACCTCCTGTCTCAAAATATATCAGCTAAAGTGTGAGCCCTGGGCGGGCGTCGGCTCACACTATATAAACATTGGCAGTGGTCATGATCTCACCGATCATGCTCAAAATGGGACTTAGCCTCTAAGTGGCTCCAAAAGGTCTGAGCATGCTCAGTGGGCCAAAAGCTGGATTTAGACTCCAGACACCTCACTGCACAACACCGATGGCGAGGGTTGGATTGGCCCGCAGGTGGCGCTATGCGCTGGAGGGGAAGCCTGCGGGACCCCATCCTAACACACGTAGGAATAACCTTAAGAAAGCTTATTCTTCTCCTACCTTTAGATAACTTCTCCGCGCCACCGTTCAGTAGATATTCCGTTTTCCGTCTTCATGCAAATGAGTTCTCTCGCAGCACTGGGAGCGTCCCCAATGCTATGAGAGAAATCTCCAGCGCCGCCTCTATCTTCTTCAGGAACCGGCCTCTACGCGTCGTCTTCTGGCCTGGCTTTCAATCTTCTATGCATGCGCAGTCGGCTCTGCCAGCGGGCCTCGGGCAGAGCCGAGTGCACCTGCGTGCGGCCATTTTTTTGTGGCCACTTATGCGAGCTCTTGTAGTAAGCGGCCACAAAAAAACGGCCACACGCAGGTGCAGTCAGCTTTGCCTGAAACCCACTGGCAGAGCCGACTGTGCATGCGTAGAAGATTGAAAGCCAGGCCAGAAGACGACGTGTAGAGGCCAGTTCCTGAAGAAGATGGAGGCGTCGCTGGAGCCCGCCCCCAGTGCTCTGAGAGAACTCATTTGCATAAAGACGGAAAACAGAATATCTACCAAGCGGCGGCGTGGAGAAGACATCTAAAGGTAGGAGAAGAATAGCCTTTCTTAAGGCTATTCCTACGTGTTAGTTAGAAAAAAAGGGATTCTAATGATAGGATCCCTTTAAAGCATTTAAAGGGATTCTACCACTAAAACGCAGTTTTTTCTGCTTTAGACGTGGGAATAGCCTTTAGAAAGGCTATTCGTCTCTTACCTTTAGACGTGGTCCCTGCCGCGCCGTTCTTTAGAAATACTGGTTTTTATCGGTATGCTAATGAG
The DNA here is from genome assembly GCF_031893055.1 of Leptodactylus fuscus. Taxonomy (NCBI): domain Eukaryota; kingdom Metazoa; phylum Chordata; class Amphibia; order Anura; family Leptodactylidae; genus Leptodactylus; species Leptodactylus fuscus. The sequence goes on along the minus strand of NC_134268.1, from coordinate 103,697,286 downwards.
TTCTCTGCAGCAATGAGGGCGGGCCCCAGCGCTCAAACGGAGGCCACTCTTGCTCTTGTAGTTCCATACAGGAGCCTACTGCGCAGGCGTCGGAAGTTGGATCGAGAAGGAAGATAGAAGAGGTGGGGTTACAGCTGAAGATGGAGGCGGCGCTGGAGTGAGCTCTCGGGCAGCAGTGGGGACGCTCCCCCCGCCGTTTGAGCGCTGGGGCCCGCCCTCATTGCTGCAGAGAACTCATTAGCATACAGGTAAAAACCGTTATTTCTAAGGAACGGCGCGGCGGAGACCACATCTAAAGGTAAGAGACGAATAGCCTTTCCAAAGGCTATTCCGACGTGGTAATTAGAAAAAAAAGTTGCTTTAGTGGTAGAATCCCTTTAATCTTCACTCTGGATCCAAAAAGAGACATATGGAGGACATTGGTGACCACTGCCATTATGCTGTTTCAGAGCCCCAGCGTCTCCCTGGACCCTTCTACAATAGACCTCTCCAATAGGTAGTGATCTAGTAGCGAAGTACCGATCCAAATACAGCAGTTAAAGGGTGAGACTACTTAAACAATGAGCATGGAAGTGTCCCAAAAGAACAGTTAGGTGTCACAATGGGTCCAGACCTGCTTTGCATTACTGGCTCTCACTATTCAGTTCTATGGAACTTCAATAACTGAGTAGGCAGATTTAACTATTCTCAGAACTCCTATAGAAGTTAAGACCACCTCTCAATACAACTGGTCCGTTCTCATCAAATGGGCACATTCTTTTTAAAGCATTGATACATTTTTGGAAAATACTGCTGCAGATATTGATACAATTTTTTTGATACAAAATTAAAAGTGTATTGGAAATTAATTGGACATATAAAGTATATACCTATATATTTCCTTCTTGTTGGATTACATAACATCAAAAACTGCAGTGTTTTTTTTTTTTTTTTAATTCAATCATTACAAAACACCCAAATCAAATACTCAATGAAAATGTTGTGAAAAAAACGCAAAGTGTTTTTTCATTATTATATTCTGCAGAATTTTTTTTAGCTGTGTTTCGCTATATAGGGCTTAACCCTGAAAAAAAGATGTCTTTACACTTCAGTGTTTTTTTATACATTTTTGATGTATACTACAGGGTGCTTTATGTGAGACTTTTGATACCTTCTTGGTTATATTGGCTTGTTTAAAATAACAGTGTTTCATAAAGTCGCTGTCTATAATGTAAAGTCTTTCACTCACTACAGTCACTTATATATTGGATTAAACGACTATTTCCATCATAAATCTGAAATCAAAGTCATGCCGTGTCAATTCCTGATTGGTTAATGTGAACTCCATAAATTCTTGTGCAGATTTTACGAGAGTGAATACAATATTGAATTCTCCATTCACATCTTCCTTGCTGATCTATGGCTGTATTAAATCTGTGCAGAAAATTTTCTTAATACAGTTTTTCATGAAACCTGCCTTGAGCAACAGATGCATGATTGTTCAACGAGGGTTGTGCCTCATTTGTTCCTGTACATTGTGCCTAATTAATGCTAACTTGTCTGTACATAAAAAGTACAATAAGCTGTCCTTTCCAATTTAATTCTGACAGTTTAATCGAATCTGTTTTCTTTAAAAAATAATTAGATCATTTACACTTCATTAACATGTAATGTAATGTTGAGACATTCATCATAATGATTTCTTATTTTTCTTCTGCAATATTATCTCCTCTAATGAAACTGTTAACACCAGACATGCTTTAATTAGCTCTATCATATCCCTGACAATGTCTGCAGGGGCAAGAGGGTTTGGAATCTAAATTGAATTTTGTCAACAAGGTACAACGCATAAAGTGAATATTAATACGCAATATAGCAGAATAGCTTTTTTTTCCAGCTCATTCATCTGACATTTAGAGCTGTAAAAAGAAAATTCATTATTTGAAATGTAGCCTGAAATTATATATTGCTCGCTCATTTCTGAATTATCTACAAGTTCATTGCTGTGCAAAGAAAGTAGATCTGTGGAATACCTGGATGATATCCAAAAGAGAAAGGCACCTGTCATTCCCAACCAGAACGGATCATTATTCACCCATGTGTTGGTTAAATAATCATATTGACAGTTCTTCTATAACAATATATGTTCAACCGCAAATTTATCTGACTGCTATCTAGATAGGTCGATAGATATTCATAGTATAATGTATAATAGAAATAGATCAATAGTAAAATAGGCAAGGAATAGTTCTTAGACCTCATTTGGACAGCCATAGTGGACAGCCATATAATATATACTCTGTAATCTGTCCTGAATGTGGAAATGCCCCAGATTTTCCATGTACATTTACACATGGACGGTTTTCAGCGGAATATAGATACATGTAATTGGATTTTAACAAATCTTATCAACGTTACGCTGAATGTTTCCACATGGAGATTGACCTGTGGTGTCAATAGTAAGATTCAGCAATCAAAGTCTAGTGATACAGACATGAATAATTATGTAAGTCTTTAAAAAAAAAAATCTCTATAATTATGATTAACTTTGTGCTGCTCCAGTGCTGAGGCATCCCTGGCTCCTATCGCCAGAACATATTTACAGGCTTCCAGAGGTGCCATGTTATGTTAACATATGACCACTGAATCCTGCAGACTGACCAGTCTGTAGAGTTTGTGTGTGTCCACAATTTACTCTTGGAACAGGAAAAACACACAACAGATAAGCATCAGTATTGGAGTGGCAGAAGATTGGTAAGGTGAACGTACCCATTATTATATTCTGAATCTGCAGAAATACAACAAAAATTGCACCGATATCTGTAAATATGGTGCACATTTCCTGCTGCAGATTTCCATGAAATTTTTTGTGAAACATTTTGATCCATGTGGACCCGGCCGAATTATTCCACCCCTTTGTTTCAGATCTGTTTTCCAATAGATGCATCTGATGGACCTCATTGGGTTCATCAGGTAAAGATTCTGTATCCTCCTCTGGGAACCTAAAAACACAAGAACTGATCTTCATTCAGATAGTAAGAAGCAATTCTGTTGTCTAGTTACTTCTAGTATTTGTGCTTACTATGGTTTCACAATCATCAAAGCTGTTTTGGATATCTAATAACTAGAGATGAGCAAACAGTAAAATGTTCGAGGTTCGATATTCGTTTCGAGTAGCCCCTCAATATTCGACTACTCGAATTGAATATCGAACCCTATTATAGTCTATGGGGGGAAAATGCTCATTTCAGGGGTAGGCAACATCCGATCAAATTAAACTTACCAAGTCTACGAGTGAGGGTCGGGCTGGATCCTCCGAGAAGTCTTCTCCGTGCAGCGTCCCCGCGGCATCTTCCAGCTCTGAATTCACTCTGCCAGGCATCGGGCCTGGGCAGAGCCAACTGCGCATGCCCGCACTACAAGACTTCTAAAGGTAGGAGAAGAACCAGCATTGATTGGCCGACTGTATAGCATTCGGCCAATCAATGCTGGTTCTGCATCGAACTTTTCCATTCGAATAGCGAGTGGTACTTGATCGAGTACGAGTATTTTGAATACCGTAGTATTCGGTCAAATACTTACTAGATCATCTCTACAAATAACTAGATAAACCCTGAAAATGTTGAATTGCCCATTAATATCCTCAGATGGATAAATTCAACTTTCTTGAATTTGTACCATGTACCATTTATAATACTGGTGTCTTCCTAATGTGGTAGATGGACTTTTGGCTTCTCCCATGCACCTGGGCTGCAACCCCTAGGTTCCTGCATAGCTTAATAATATTATGCAGCCATGGATGTGCAGCACCATTTCTAAATTAGGGTTTTCCTTTTGCAGGGTGACAGTAATGTATATTTAATTGTGACAACAAATAAACCTTCAGGATATTACAGTAAAATAGAAGGTGACCCCTGAAAAAGTTTAAATATTGTTCACTTAAAAATAAGTGATATTGTGATCATTTCTAACTTGTTCGTTACTCTTTAAAGATGTAGCCAGCACTGAAAAACACAAGTATTTAATATGAATATTGATTCTCCTTGGTAACCTTCATGTCCTTATAATCAATCATTCTTTAATTTAACTTTTTTATTAAAGACGCGTTTACTCTACAAATCCTTTAAACTAAGACAAAGCATTTTACAAGGCCACATTATGCTAAAGCGGATTCAGTTTTGTTGAACGATTTTAAATTATCATCTTGCCAACAGGTTTTGCAGGAGTAGCACTTAAAGTATCATTATTTTTACTCTCTAATTGTATTCATTTCTCTTTATTTATGTAATGTCATTGCCAGCAGTGGAAAGACTATCTGACCCTTGCTGATAAAATTGATATAATGCAGGGATCCATGAATCCCAGAGGCCTCTACTTTGTGAAGCAATGGTTTTCTGGTGTTGTCTAATACATTTAAATATACCAAAGTAAAATCTATGAGCTCCTTATTAGATCAAGATCAAAGTATAACCTTTGTTCCCACACTATTATGGTTTCTAATTTTTCATCTAAGCAAAATGTAACATTGCGCTGACCCTTGAATTATATATTGATACAGTGTCCTGCATAACCTGCATAATGAAATAAGATGAACAATATTGATTTGCTTTTTCAGCATTTCATTAAGGTTAACTTGGGATTTTAGAATCTGAAAAAAAATATTTATTTTTTTTTTTCTTTTTAAGTACAGTAATTGTTGTTCAATGCCACCATTACACAATATACATGTCACACTACTAAGTAAGTAATGTTGTGTTTATTACACAAAAAAGAGCATATTCCAAAAGGAAAATAGTTTCAGCTGAGTGTCAAATCCTAAGACAAGAGTCTGACTAATAACTGGGACAGTTCATACTGGGTGTGATGATTCCACTAACTCATTGTTGGATGATAATGGCAAATATTGCAGGGACAAGGGAAAACGACAGAAGTGAAGTGGTGTAGGTAGCTGTGTTTGATGTGGCAGAGCTAACTTAGTGCTGAAAGGGCCAGACTGAAAAAACCCAGACTGAAGTGGTCCTGGAACCAATCCATGTAGCGGACCTGAGCAGCAGAGTAGCTGGCTTGGACCAGTAGAGTAGCTAAATTGAGTCTGGGGTATAGCTGAGTTGAATCAATAATTCAGCAAAGTTGAGGAACTGGACCAGCAGTATAGTGGGGATGAGTCTTGGTAATAGTTAAGCTAGAAGAGAAGTATTGGAAAGCTGAGTCTGTAGTATAGATTGGTCCAAAAGTATAGTAGAGCTGAGTTTTGTTTTATCATTGTTTACTGTCGGGTTGCCATGGACACCCGGTGCTCAGCAAAGGAGAGATTATACAGAAGAGAATGACGTAGTGCACAGTTCTGAATCTGGGACAGGTGAGAAACACATTAATAAAACTGAAAATCGCTAAAAATGTTCAGCAATTGTAAATAACTGAGCAATTCTACTCATTATTCTCTTTTTTGATAGAAAGGTAAGTTAGAGGGGCCACACTGTGGCTCAGTGGTTAGCACTGCAGCCTTGCAGTGCTTGGAGTCCTGGTGTTCAAATCCCACCAAGGGCATAAAACCATCTGCAAGGAGTTTGTATGTTCTTCCCGTGTTTGCATAGATTTCCATTCCAAAGACATACTGATAGGGAAAAAATGTACATTGTGAGCTCTATGTGGGGCTCACACTCTACAAAAAAAAAAAAAAAAGGTAAATCAGCATGGCAGAGCATGCATCCTATGGGCAGCTAGACATCTCAACAGTCATTGATATATGAGGCCTTCTGTGTCCACAATTACAATGTAGCCACGTCTCCAAGCTCAAGGTTCCTCTTCCTGACTGATACAAGACTCATGGGTGGTTTTTGAAGCAAAGTTTAGAAAAGAACCACTGACCCAGTTCTAAAGCTTCCTGCTCTTTTCCCCTGCTAAGGGTGCACTGCTGTTATATATGTGCACCTAGAGTAGGGAAAAGAGTACAAGAAAGCAAGGGAAGAGAGAAGCTAGGGCCACTTTGGGAGGACATTAAATTGTGTAGGACCACTTTGGGGACACATTAAAATGTGTGGGGCCACTACTGGTGGAGACATGAAACTATATGGGGCCATTGCTGGTGGGGAAATTAAACTATGTGGGGCCACAGCTGGGGGAAATTAGGGCTAGTTCACACTTGGGCAAAGGGGTGGATTTTGACAGCGGATTTCGCTTCAAAATCCACCCCTTTACAATGGTGGTCTATGCAGACCGCCGGGCTTCTTTTTTCTGCTAGCGCCGGGCTGCTGCTAGCGGAGAAAAGAAACGACATGTCCTATCTTCAGGCGGAAGCCGCAGCGCGCTGAGCCGCAGCTTCCGCCTAGCGGCAGCACCCTCCTGTGTTGGCTCATTCAAAACCCGTGCGGATGGTTCACATGTGAACTGACCCTTAAACTGTACTGGGTGTTAGGATTGGGTCCCGCAGGTTGCTCTCCTGGCACACAGCGCCACCTGCGGATCAGTCTAAGTCCAGCTTTCACCCTACTGAGCATGCTCAGACTTTTGGAGCCGCTCACAAGCTAAGTGTCATTGCCTAGCTGTTGCAGAACCATAACACTGGGCCACTGTTGGGAGACAGTATGGGGTCACAGCTGATTGTCATTAAATTATACAGGGCCACTACTGTGCAACAATAAACAGGACCATAGCTGGGGATATTTAATAATACATTTGTATTGTATAGAATTTGGAAGGAATGCAGCCTTCCAAATGTAGGGGAAAGGGTAGTCTTAAAGTATAGGTACATTCTTCCATTGGGGTGAATCTTTTCTGTGGTATTTAAATGACATGGTTACTGAACGTACTGTATAGAGACAATTTTGTTTTTGACATTAAAGGGGTTTTCCATACCCTAACGCATGTTTCATACTGATAACCATAGGATAGGATAAGTCTGACAACCAGACCCATACAAATCAGCTGTTCTGTCAACCTAAGGGTGCTAGAAGCTACTGCAATGGATGGAGGGCGGAAGCAGTCTTCTATTATTTAAGAAAACAAAATTACAGTTGCTGGCACCATCACTATACATTGGATGGGACTGCAATTCTGCTTCAATTACTTGAATAGAAGCAGAATATTTCCTCTCCCCTTCCATTGTAGGAGTATTAGGAGCTGTGCTGCAGCACAGTTCACTGCATAGCAATGGGTTTGACAAATCACAGCACTGCTGCTGCTATTACTTGAAGAGGAGTAGGTGGCATGTACTCCTGGTCCACTGCACCAGCTTCCAGAGCCTAGAGGCTGCCAGAACAGCTAATCTGTGTGGATTCCAGGTGTCGCACCCCCAGAGTTGATAGTATCAAAGATGTATTTAGGGTCAGAAAATCACTTAAACGGGTTGTCCTATCTCAAGAATCCTATCTATACTGGTAGTTTATGTAAATTGAAGACTTTTCCTAAATATATTACTTTAAACATCCTGCTTTGTTCTCCTGCTATGTGACCTTATTCCTCCCATTGTTTTCAAAGCATTGCTATAACCACGGACCTATAGGACAAGTGACGTCACTCACTCAGTGCTCTGCCGGCAGGACAATGTTCAGCCAATTTCAGTTTGCTGATAAAGCTGGGTCTGTTATCTCTCTATGTAAACATGCAGATAACACTAAGTCCATTCTGTACAAGCATCTGCATATTATCTGATCTTTATACGTATTGTGAGACTTCTGCAAGAGGGAGGGGGAGGGAGGAGAAATACAGGAAGTGAGATGAAAAGACTGCAGCCAGACTCCTGACACATGGAGATGTGAAAACCCCTTTAAACTACTTCAGTTTTTCCTAGTAGTTTTGTCTGTTGGTATTGGAATGTAGTATTCATCCTGGGCCTCAAGATTGGTTGCAGACCATGTCAATATTAAAAACTAAACCAATCTATCATTCCTGCAACCATCAGAGAATAAAGATATGCCTGTAAAATATATGATGACTTCTGTTATAAATGCCTAACTAGCTGAGGTTCACCAAAAACTAGCAGTGCTTCACCAGAGAAGCCCACCTCACTGTTTGAGAAGGACTGTGATACTACAGTTATTTATGTAAAACTTTAGCAATGGATGGGAAGCCTTGAAATGCATGACTGTGGTGGGTGTGCTAGCAAGAGAGATATTATTACAGAATAGCGCCTTGTTCTGGCTCCTAGAGGGGACTCCAATCTGAGGTCTCTGCACTATCACATCAATATGCTGATATAGATGAACAACCTCATGAAGACAATTCCTTCAAGCTCCAGTATAATGTGGTTACAATGTTATAGCCACAGAGAAAGGTAAGGGAGGCCACATCTGTAGAAAGATAGATAGATACATAGATTCTATTATTAACATTTTACGTATTTTTTTTTTAAACTAAACCAAATAGAATTATTTTCATTTATTTAAGCCCATAATTTACTGTCTGAGATTCTTTTGTTTTACTTATGTGACTACCTTCTTCATTTGTAAAGTGGTCCTTAAGTACTAATGAGTCTTAGGTTTTCCAGTCTTCATAAATCTTCTTGACTCATCTTGTACATCATAAGCAACCACTTATCCAGAGAAGAAGCAACTTAAATACAGATTTATTAACTTTTTTTTAACCGAAAGATCTTATCTTGCTTCAAAGAGACTTATAAAATAAGAGCTGAGACACAGAAAATCTTGATTTAATAAATAGTGTTTATTCATGTCTTTATAGCAATGGACAATAGACTAGATTTCTTAAGGATAACGCATGAGCATATAACTGAAATGACAAGCTGTTCAGGCTACAGCTTCATTAAGGGAATACAATCCCTTTATAGCAAAGCCCTCACGGAAAGATTACTAGAAGTAAAATATATTATTATATACATTAAGACATCTGCACTGCTCCTGATATATTCATCATCAAGTCCTAATAAAATGCAGAAACTTAATCTACTCATGAATTTCAGAATATTGTATTGTACTTGTGGATATTTTTTCATTTGCTACTGATATTCTTTTTGTTTGTGAGACATATTGACCTTTCTTATGGCATAAAAATGGAACCACCAGCTTTTTTATTTGAATTTCCATAATCCAGAGAGATAGTCAGAACCAGCCATTTTATTAGGCTCATACTGGCAGAATAGGCTCATTCTCAGGTTTATTAAGCTCATTCTGCATAGTGACCCTTGCACACACACACAGTATTATGCCCTATAATAGTCCCTGTACACAGTATTATGCCCCATAGTGGTCCTTGCATACAGTATTATGCCCCATAGTGGTCCACCCATGAAGATTTATTATACTCTGGGGTCTGCATGATCGGAGACCCAGGGGAGGATGCAAACATAAAAAACACTGTTACGCTGGATTCACACCAGCGTCTGGACTCTGTTATCAGGTTTCCGTCTTCTGCATGCAGAATGGAGTCCCGGGCGCAGATGAGAACGGGCCCTTAAGGTGCTTTCACATCATGTTTTGTAGGTCCGCCTGACTGATGCTGTGTTCACACCAGCGTCTGCAGTCTGTTATCAGGTTTACGTCTTCTCCATGCAGAAGACGGAAACCTGTCATGCCGAGTCCGGCTGTGAGCGCCGGTGAGCATTTTATGCTCTCCACGGCAAAACCGTTTTTTTAAAAACCAGATACAGAGTACTGCATGTCCGACTCTGTGTCCATTTAAAAAAAAATGGTTTCACTGCGGAGAGCATAAAACGCTCACCGGCACTCACGGCTGGACACCCTTCAAACCCATTCAAATGAATGGGTTTGAAAGAGTCCTGCAGCTTTCCATCTCCTGCTCTGTTTTGTGCAGGAAACAGAAACCTGCAAAACGGACTCCCGGGCACAGATGTGAACGAGCCCTTACTCCAATGAAAAAAAAAATACTCCGTTGTGGCTTGAAAATGTCCCTCTCCGTTATTTCAAATGGACAGAAAAGAGTGTACTACCACACTTTTCTGTCCTTTACCCACAACAGATCCGTGATGGATCGTTCTCATTCTCCTTCACTTCTCTATGTGAACGGCTGCCAGACATCTGCAGCCGCTCATGCATCCTGTTATACAAGTCCGTTTATGAGTCTGCCCCGCCCCCATTAACTACAACTCCGCCCCTTGTGCATGGGCGGAAGAAGAATGAGAATCCAGAGGAGAGGAGAGGAACTTTTCAAAAGGTAAGCACAAATTCCTCCTCTATCCTCTCCTCCCTTCCCTGGTCCCAGCACCAGAGATTCTGACATTGTGATCCCCTTAGGGAGTAATGTCTGCCCCTCCCTTACCTTGTCCCAGCAGGAATAACTCTGCCATTTGTGACATCTCTATGGTATTGTTTCTTTTATCTGCTGCTAGTCCCTGAACCCGGTCTGCACTACTTGGAGCAGCACATAAAAGAAACCATACCATGAAGATGTCACAAATGGCAGAGTGATTCCTACTGGGACAAGGTAAGCGAGGGAGCAGACATTTACTTTAAGGGGATCACAATGGCAGAATCTCTAGTGCTGGGACCGGGGGGGGGAGGGGTAGCAGCCATTAGGGGCAGCACACGTGGCTTCTCCCCCACATGTGTTACCCCTAATGGTACTATGTGAAGCACATGTGGCAGGTGGCAGAGGAGCTGTCCCCCAAGTGCAAGTCACAGCACAATTTTTTTTGTTATTTGTGCTGTGACTTGTAGTGCTTGGGGGACAGCTCCTCTACCCCCCCTCCCCCCCCCCACACACACACACGTGCTTCACATAGCTGCCCCCAGTGACACCATGCACTAATGCCTGCACTAATTGCAGGAATTAACACCTCTGGTGCCTCGGTCAAAGCTGACCGAGGCGCCATTTTACCGGCACCACCATTTTACCAGCGACCGCAGGTACCCTGAGCAAGTTCCAGGTCCTGCGTCCCGTTGCTATGACAGCCGGAAGCCTTGTGAAGGCTCCGGCGTGTCATTCTATACTTTCTATTGCAGACTACTATGTAATAGAATAGAAAGATGTATTGCAGGCTTCTATTGCAGGCTACTATGCAATAGAAATACTGGATTTTTGCTATGCATTAGCATTATGCTGCATTGCATTAGTGATCAGACCCCCTGGGGTTCAAGACCCTTAGGGGGTCTAATAAATGCAAAAAAAAAAAATTTAAAAAAAGTTTAAAAAAATAAAATAAAAAGTATTAAAAATTCAAATCACCTCCCTTTCCCTAGAACACATATAAAAGTACTTAAATACTGTGAAACACCTACACATTAGGTATCCCTGTGTCTGAAAACGCCTGCTCTACAAATCTATAAAAATATTTTTCCTATACGGTAAACGCCATAGCGGGGGAAAAAAGTCAAAACTGCCAAATCCACATCGACCATCTTCTATCAACAAACTTTAATTAGTGTTTGGCAAGATAAAAAACTGATCCGATTTTTTTTAGCAAAAACTGATGCAAATAGATGAACATCCGTTAACGGATCAGTCTTTTTGATGCCCGAATTGACATCAGTTTGCATCAGGTTTTTGATGAAAATAACGGATCTGTTTAACTGATCAGTTAAAATGACGTGAAAAACATGATTGAAAGCACCCTTAGCTCCCGAGCTTCGCACTCCCCGCTGCTATCAACTCTCTTCAATGTTGGTACAGTCGTCATGTGAGCCAAGTCGGTGTCGCTACGCATAATGACCCTGGCTTGGCCTACATGACGATTGGGACATCACCAAAGAGGCCCAAAGACTGTTGGAGCTCAGGTGAGGTAACAGTGTTTTTTTATGTTCCCTCACCTCCCCTGGCTCTTCGATCATTATACTCTGGGGTCTGAAAAAACGCTAGAGTATAATGATAGCAGTGTTTGTTGGGTTTGCGGGCCTGCGGCCTCACTTACCAATCCCCGCTCTTGCTTACAGCCATCTCCTCTTGAGCAGGAGCAGGAACCCGCCAGGCCCCCTAATGTCTTGGGCCCTATGGCAGCAGCTAAAGCTGCTACTCCGGTATTTACACCACTGCTCCAGGCAGATGTTGTCCTTGGCTGAATTTGAACCCAGGACCCAGCACTGAAAGGAGAAACAGTGCTCTCCCATGATACTTGGTGGTGCTGGAAATACTCCTTCCCCTCCTTTAAAAAAGTAGTCTTTGGTCTGAATAGGGTATGGCCTGCTTTTGAAGGCTGAAGCCCCATGTTGCAAAACCTCTGCAACTAATCCCATCTACACATTGCAGAAAAAAAAAATTGTGGCACAAAACGTGATTTAAAAAACTGTATTTTTGAAAACTGCAGGATGTCAATTATAACTGCGTAAATACTGGTGTTTTCCATATAGGTTTAACAGGGACAAAAAATCTACAGAAGAAAAATTTGCAAAAATGCAATGAAAAACGCTGCAGATAAAAATGCTATGTTTTTCTACAGCGTGTTTTTTGTTTTGCTACGTATACAAAGTATATCGGGTAGGAAAATCACATTAGTCTGGAAGGGAGGGGATGTTTTTAAAGGGATGGTCTTGTGAGGAGGTTCCACTGTACTTCTTCATCTTAATAGAACCTATAAAATATTCAAGACTTAAAATAGCGACGTATCTCTTTAACATATGCTGTTAAATCCTGGGCATCGATTCTATGTTTGATGTGAAAAGAAATTAAAGCTCTGGTCTCATTAGATAACCAGTTCTGGTTAAAGATCACAGGGATACTCTCTCTTCATTTGTATGACACTGAATGGTCACAGCAGGCACTTGCTTTCACACAATTGATTTCAAGCAGAGTTTTGTCTGATAGATGCTTCAAGATTATGACAAGAAAGCATTTTATAATCCTCCTGCCAATGCAGTTATGTTTAACAGACATTCAACTCTTATCGCTGATTGATAACACTTAACTCAAAACATATTTAAGCTTCAGGAATGTCAATATTTTGCCGCCAAGTGAAGGTGACCCTTGCTCCTCTTGTTTGTTAAATGCGCACAGTGGTTTGCCGGTATATTTGTAAGGGTGGTTATTATGTGGGCAGGCTGTTATGGATTTACTATCTTAGCCTGAAGTGTTTGCTGCTGATTATGTGATTAAATCAATAATAATTTCTGTTGGACCCTGCGCTTCTTGATTCATCTTCTTTTCCATGCTGTGGAGCAGAACAATGAGCTCTAGTACTTGAGCCTTAAGTGCTTTGTTGTGAGAGAAATGCCAGCGGTAAGACAGGTGGTTCCTAAATAATTTCACTGCAGAAAACATTACCGCACTTTCTAAGGTGCAAAATGGTATGTCAGGTGGCCGTAGGTATGACGGGCGTAGTGTATCTACCAATCATGATGTCACATTACATTGTGTATGAAATAATGATGGTATCATTACAATGGGTTATATTCCATTCGCTTTGTATATAACAATTTGTTTCAAAATAAAAAAAACAAGACAAAAAAAAACTAACTGTACAACTACTGTATGATATAAATGTGTTATTCCTTACCTTTCCTCTTGACTGGAGATACCGCAAAATGAGTGTCCAGCCTTGAGAAAAAAAAAATCATCTGTCAGGTGTAAATAACACAAAAGTTTTTTTATACAATTGACATCTCATGGCACTCATTTTAGGGAATCTTTAGCCAAGAGGAAAGGTAAGAAAAACACACGTGAAGTCTTTAAAGGCTAAGGCGCCGCATAACGGGCCGCAGTGAAAAAATGATGTGGGGAAAGCGCAGCGGTTTTCACAGAAAGTCTGCAGAGGATTTGGAAATTGCAGAATTTCTGCTGCATGTATTTTTCTGCAATGTGTGAATGGGATTCGCTGGGATCCCAAGTACTTTGCAAGGACCATAAAAACAGCTGCGTTTACACCACATGGGACCCCGGCCTAAAGGGATTTTCAGGTCCCCAATGCATGATTCATATTGATGATCTATCCACAGGATAAGTCACCAAAATCTGCTTTGTGGGGAACTGTAGCTCCACTTCTTTTACTTGTGTAGAGTTAGGGGGCATTCACACAGAGTAACGCGACGCTGATTCTGGCACGATAACTCGCATAAGAATCAGCGCTGCAAAACAGAATCCTATTGACTTCAATGGTTTCTGTTTAACGTAACACATTGAAACCAATGATTCTGTTTTCCAGCGCTGATTCTTACGCGCGTTATCGTGCGAATGCCCCCTCAGACTGTATGCACTCCCCATCTTCTGCAGCAGGTGCCGGTACTTGGAGGCTGTTGTAACAGCTGATCTGTGTGGGGTCCAGGTGTTCTGTGGATAGGTTATCAGTGTGAAATATGCATTAGGCTAAGGGTAAGTTTTGGTCCGGAACCTGAGGTGGAGGCCGCCTCAGGTTCTGGACCAAAATACGGGTACCTGTGACTGGATGCTGGTGCAGTGAATGAATGGGCCTAGTCGGGAGGCAGTGTCTTCCGGTGGATGTTACGAGGTGAATCCGCCTGAAACAATGAGCATCTCACTTGATTTCAATAGGAGCCATCTTTTTGGTCAGGATTTTGAGGCGGATACAGCCTCAAAATCCTGACCAAGAAACTCTGTGTGAACTTACCCTTAGGCTCCACGTAAAATGCTGTGGGAAAAAAGTGGCTAAAATGCACCACAATTTTTTTCTGCATAAGTTTTTCATTGTGATTTTCCTCTGTGAACTTTCTGCCTCTATTACACCTATATAGAAAATGCCAGTGTTTCCGCAGGTATAAGTGACATGCTGTGGACTTTTTTCTGCAGCTAGCCAGAATCCCATCCACTTTGCAAGGCTGTAAGGCTAAACCCCTATGGGCTGGAAACGCTGCGCTAAAGTGCTGCGGCAACAACCATGGTGTGAATGCATCACAGTTCTTCCTGCAGCGCTTTGAACAGAAAATTCGTGGAGTTTTCCTTTGTGGACTTTCTGTTACCATTATATCTATGGGAAAGCCGCTGTCATTTCCATACATATAATTGGCATGCTGCGATTTCCCAAACCGCGCCAGTTTTGGAAATCACAGCATGTTCGTGCCGCAGATTTTAACGCAAAGTGGGCATGGGATTTACATGAATCCCATCCACTTTATGTTACTGTAAAATGCCGTGATTTTTCCTGCAGCGTTTCCCCACGGGCAAATTGCGGCGTATCCAGCCCCTGGAGCCCCGGCCTAAGGCAGTGTTTTTGCAACGTGGAACTTCAGCTTTATGGGCCAGAAAACCCCTTTAACATTCAAATCTTAATCCAGAAACAGAACTTCCTGATACAGGTCAAGTAAACTAAGTTCTAGATAATCTGCAGTGGAAGTAGCAGTCTGTCTCCTAAGGAGCTAAGTAAACAATATATATTTATATGTATCTTCATACATTGAGTAATTGAGTAAGACTACCCAATGGATTTGTGAGCATAAAAAGAGCAGTGATTTCAATCAATAAATTTGAAGCTTCATCGAATCTCTTTTTATTAAACAACAATATAATTCTAATCAGCTCCTACTGTTCTATAACATCTTGCTTGTAGATTGAACTACATTATCCAGGTGGCATGTTCCCCATAAAGTGCACAATATGGGGGAGGGGTGTTGCGGGGGTTGGTGGGGGCGGGGTGGGGTGTTGCGGGGGGGGGGGGGGGCAGCTTTCTGTCGTCTGCCTAAGGCGGCAAAAACGCTAGGTTCACCCCTGTAACTGGTTGATAGTAAAGGGTAACATTTCTTTATATATTTATATATTTTAATGGGAGTCTGTAAGGTCTAAAATGCCTCCCAAACCAATAGCAGAGAAGTGTAGGGGGTCTTTAATAGGAAGAGAAGCATATCTTATACACACAGACTGATGAAGCAATGCACAGAAAATCATTTTTTCATCAATATTCAAATCATCCTTCAAGTCCCACATTGTGGTTCGCAACTTTTTTTGTTGCCGATTTTGCTGCAGTTTTTTGAGCCAAAGCCAAGAATGGCTAGAAGAGGAATGGGAAATATACAGAAAGTTCTTATAGTTCTATGCACTTCTGTATTTGGTTAAAAAAAAAAAAAAAAGCTGCGTTTCTGCAACTTGGGGGCTCAGCTTCAAGTGCATTTGGGGTGGGCCCAAAATCCCTATGAAAAAGTGTCCCGTAGGAAATAGATTTTGAATTTGTATACGGGGCAAATAAAACAAAGGAATAACTGAATATTTTTTATTTTCATACACTAATATCATTTAATTATCATAAAAAATACACAGTATATCACAAAATTAAAGGGTGATTTCTATAATGTAAAATGATGACATCACTAAGGAATACCAACACCTACTATGATGGTAGGAGGTCTGAACTCTGGAACTCCGTCTGATTCTAAGAATGAAGGGACCATAGCACTGTTTAATGTTATATCTCCTTCTATGATTTTCCCTTCATCATCACAACCAGTGGCGTAACTACCGTGATAGCAGTGGTAGCAGCTGCCACAGGGCCCGGCGACAGCCGCTACCACTGCAGGTTTTATTTTCCTTAATAGGCTCCTTAATATCCCCACACCCTCAAGAGCCCTATACCTTCCCTACCGGCAGCAGACAAATCACTGCTAGATGCAGGGCTACAGATGCTTCTTGTAAAAGCTTCTGCACACAGCAGCTTCCTGTTCCGCCCCTCCCCCTCCTCCAGTATCGGAGTGCGAAGGGAGACATCCTGTGCGATGTATCTGCTCTCTTCACTGCTAGACAGAGTTGCACAGCCGCATATAAGTATATTTTTGGATAAAATATGTATAGATGTGTATATGTGTATAACAGTCCACAGTGTATAACAGTCCATGGAGTCTCATCTTCCTCTTCGTTGGTGACTGCTATATGGGGGAGGGGTTGGAGGTGGGGTGGGGCAGGGCGGTTGGTTTGGGGTATAACAGTCCGTGGAGTCTCGTCTTCCTCTTCGTTGGTGACTGCTATATGGGGAGGTGGGGGCGGGGCGGGTGTTTTGGGATAAATATAACAGTCCATGGAGTCTCATCTTCCTCTGGTTTGGTGACAGCTGGACACGTATTGGGCAGCGATCTCCACAGTGGCTTCTTCTTCTCCCAGTAGGATGTAGAGTTTCCTCTTCTCGTCTGCAGATCTGAAGTCTGGGATGTGGGCAGAGAGTCTTTGGTAGTAGACGGCCCTCACAGCTGAGTATTTGGTGCAGTGTAGCAGGAAGTGGGTCTCGTCTTCTAGGACCCCCTGGTCACAGTGCTGGCACAGTCTCTTCTCCCGTGGCTTGTACGTCTGCCTGTATCGCCCCGTCTCTATCTCTAGGTTGTGGGCGCTCAGTCTGTACCGGCTCAGGGTCTGTCTGTGCTTGGGGTGGCGTATTCTCTCCAGGTAGGTGGCCATGGTGTAGTCCCTTTGTAGGGATTGGTACACGGTGAGTTTCTTGGAGTTATTTATTTCATTTCTCCATTCTTCAATGTACCGCTCTCTGTTTGCCTCTGTGGTCGCCTTTATTTCGGCCTTGGTTATCATCTGTTGGTGTTTTTGGTTTGGTGGTTGGCTGCTGTTTGGTTGGTGAATGTCTGGTTTGCTCAGGTGGCTTAGCCAGGCTTGGTGGTGGTAGGAGTCGGGCTTGCTCACCTGGATGTGTGCCTGGAAAGCTAGCGCCCTCTTCTGTATGGTGAGCCATAGGGGGAGTCTGCCTAGCTCTGCCCTGCAGGCCATGTTGGAGGTGTTGCGATGGACATGGAGCAGGTATTTGCAGAACTCCAGGTGGAAGTTCTCTGTTGGGCTGGAATCCCACTTTGACTGGTCTGGGTAGGTGGCTGGGCCCCAAACTTCACTGCCATAGAGAAGGATCGGGGTGATGATTGCGTCAAATATCTTCAGCCAGACCCTCACCGGTGGTTTGAGGTGGTACAGTTGTCTTCTGATGGCGTAGAAGGTTCTGCAGGCTTTTGCTTTCAGGGTTTCTATTGCTGCTTTGAAGCTTCCTGATTGGCTGAGCTCCAGCCCCAGGTAGGTGTAGCTGTTGGTTTTCTCCAGTGTGGAGCCGTTCAGTGTGAATTGTGGGGTGGTGGAGGCTTTATTGTGGCCCTTCTTCTGAAATACCATGATTTTGGTCTTCTTCTGGTTGATGGGTAGGGCCCATGTGGTGCTGAATTTTTCCAGCACTGACAGGCTTTCTTGGAGGTCTTTCTCGGTGGGGGCCAGGAGTAGGAGGTCATCGGCATACAGCAGGAACTTCACCTCTCGATTGTTCAGGGTGAGGCCTGGGGTTGGTGAGGTCTCCAGGGCTGTAGCCAGTTCATTGATATAGATGTTGAAGAGCGTTGGGCTCAGGCTACAGCCTTGTCTGACCCCTCGGGCCTGTTGGAAGTATGCGGTCCTTTTCCCATTCACCTTCACACTGCACTGGTTTCCGGTGTAGGAGCTCTTGATGACGTCGTACGTTCTTCCTCCTATTCCACTCTCTAGGAGTTTTAGGAGTAGGCCTGGGTGCCATACTGAATCAAACGCCTTCTTAAAGTCCACGAAGCAGGCGAATATCTTGCCTCTTCTGGTGTTGTGGACGTGCGTCTTGATGAGGCTGTGCAGGGTGTAGATATGGTCTGTGGTGCGGTGGTTTGGCATGAACCCTGCTTGGCTCTTGCTGAGGACCCCGTGTTGTGTGAGGAAGGTGAGGATTCTGTTATTGATGATGCTGTTGAACAGTTTCCCTAGCGTGCTGCTGACGCAGATCCCTCTGTAGTTGTTGGGGTCATATTGGTCCCCATTCTTGTAGATGGGGGTTATGAGCCCTTTGTTCCAGTCTTCGGGGAAGTGTCCAGCATTGAGCACGAGGGTGAATAGCTTTGCCAGTGCCGCGTGTATTGCTGGAGGGCTGTATTTGATCATCTCTGGTAGGATGCCGTCAGGGCCACTGGCCTTTTTGCCTTTCAGCAGGACAATTCTTTCCTGTATATCTTTTATGGTGATTGGTGAGTCCAGAGGGTTCTGGAAGTCTTTGATGACTTTCTCCATGTCCCTCAGTTTGGTGATTATCTGTTGCTGTTCTGGAGTTAGTTCTTCTTCTGGGATGTTTTTGTAGAGACCTCTGAAGTAGTTGAGCCAGATATTGCCATTTTGGTTGTGGAGAGAGTTTTTCTTGGGCTTTGTGCCCATGTGGTGCCAGGTCTCCCAGAATGAGCTGTCCTGGAGGGAGTCCTCTAGTTGCTCGATTTTGTGGGAGAGGTATCTCTGTTTCTTCTCTCTGAGGGTGCCCTTGTATTGCTTGCATAGATTGTTGTAGGCTTCCCTCACCTCCTTGTTGTTGGGGTCCCTGTGTTTTTGGTTGGAGGCTGTTCTTAGGGTATGGCGTAGTGCTCTGCAGTCGCTGTCGAACCATTTGTGGGACTGTTTGTTGGTTTGTCTTATGGGTTTGGTTCGTTTCAGGCCTGCTAGTTCTGCTGTGGTCTGTAGGATGTACTTGAGATCCTTCACAGCTCTGGTGACTCCCTGTTGGTCTGGCTGATAGGTGTTTGTATGGAAGTTTGTGAGCAGTGTCTTGATTTCGGGTCGGTTGGTTGCGTTGGTATATTCTATGGCCTGGTGGTTGGCCCATTTGAAATGTCTTGGTAGGTTGTAGAGGCCGGACTGTTGGGGCTCATGTGTGGGTGTTTTGTTCCTGGTTCTCATGTATAGTAGGATCTGGTTGTGGTCTGATAGATGGGAGTCAGGTGCGATTGTGAAGTCTTCAATGTCTGACAGGTCTGCGTCTGTAATGGCATAGTCCACCACGCTGTTGCCCACTTGAGAGTTTAGTGTGAAGCGTCCTCTGGGATCGCCTGTGGTACGTCCATTTATTATGTACAGTCCTAGGCTTCGGCACATGTTCAGCAGTTGTCTCCCACTCTTGTTGACAATTCTGTCTTGGCTGTTTCTTCTTGTCTGTGTGGGTTCTGGGTGGTGGATCTCACTACCGTGCGTATGTGGGTTGTCGTCCGGGGGCAGGTAGTCTAACTCTGTGCCTGTCCTTGCATTCAGGTCTCCGCATATTAGTACTCTGCCTTTGGGTTGGAAGTGGACGGCTTCCCTTTGTAGGACCTCGTAAGTGTCGGGGTCGTGGTAGGGGGACCCTGGTGGGGGCATATATACTGCACAGAGATAGATGTCCTGCTGGCCGCTGAGGATGGAGCTGCTTATTTTTATCTATATGTGATTAGTTCCACGTTTGGTAGCTTTTACGTGTTCTTTGAGCTCCTCCATATTAGTATGCCTCCTGAGTGGCGGCCATATCTATCTCGTATCTATCTTCTATCTATCTATCTATCTATCTATCTATCTATCTATCTATCGATCTCGTATCTATCTTCTATCTATCTATCTATCTATCTATCTATATCTTATCTATCATCTATCTATCTATCTATCTATATCATATCTATCTATCTATCTCCTATCTATCTATCTATCTATCTCGTATCTATCTTCTATCTATCTATCTATCTATCTATCTATCTATCTATCTAGCTATCTATCTATCTATCTATCTATCTATCTATCTATCTATCATCTATCTATCTATCTATATCCTATCTATCATCTATCTATCTATCTATCTATCTATCTATCTCATATCTATCTATCTATCTCCTATCTATCATCTATCTATCTATCTATCTATCTATCTATCTATCTATCTATCTATCTATCTATATCATATCTATCTATCTCCTATCTATCATCTATCTATCTATCTATCTATCTATCTATCTATCTCCTATCTATCTATCTATCTATCTATCTATCTATCTATCTATCTATATCATATCTATCTATCTATCTATCTATCTATCTATCTATCTATCTCCTATCTATCATCTATCTATCTATCTATCTATCTATCTATCTATCTATCTCCTATATATCTATCTATCTATCTATCTATCTATCATCTATCTATCTATATCCTATCTATCTATCTATCTCCTATCTATCTATCTATCTATCTATCTATCTCCTACCTATCTATCTATCTATCTATCTATCTATCTATCATCTATCTATCTATCTCCTATCAAATCAAATAAAATCAAAAAAGCTTTATTAGCACGACCGAATAATTATTTGGCATTGCCAAAGCTAGTAAAGTGGGGGGGGGGGGAGTTGGACTCGGGTGGGTGAGTGGTGGGTATGGTGGGGGTGGGGTGGGTGGTTTGGGGTATAACAGTCCGTGGAGTCTCATCTTCCTCTTCGTTGGTGACCGTTATATGGGGAGGTGGGGGTGGGGCGGGTGTATTGGGATAAATATAACAGTCCGTGGAGTCTCATCTTCCTCTTAGTTGGTGACCGCTATATGGGGAGGTGGGGGTGGGGCGGGTGTATTGGGATATCTATCTATCTATCTACCTATCTATCTATCTCCTATCTATCTATCTATCTATCTGTCTCCTATCTGTCTATCTATCATCTATCTATCTATCTATCTATCTATCTATCTTTTTTAGCTATCTGTATTTGCTTCTATACATGTCTACCATTATACATACTAGAATTGTATTTTATAATGTGATGGTTCACATCTGCGTTCAGGTTTCCGTTTGTGGAGTCTGCTTGGGACCCCAACAAACAGAAACCTATAAGCATTAAAAAGCGGTTACTTTCAGGGTCTCCAATTATTATACTCTGGGGTCTGAAAAGACCCCAGAGTATAATAATTGTTCATGGGTGTTCATTATGGGGCATAATGGTGTGTGTAGGGACCACTATGGGGCATAATGGTGTATGAAGGGGCCACTATGGGACATAATAGAGCACGCAGGAATGCGGCGGAGGCCGTCGGTCGGTCGAGGTCTATAGTGTCAGTCAGGAAGGGTGGGGGGCATATCAAAAGTTCGCCACGGGGCCCCACCATTCCTAGTTACGCCACTGGTGGAAACTCACATTGTGCAGGAAAATGCGTTGAAGAGAATTGGACCAGTTGCAGTTCCCTTCACATCCGAGAAGCTGGAACCACCACGGCGCAGGAGAAATTTAGAAGGGTACAGTTCCTTTTATTCTCAGGATCAGTGGGGATCTAGAGGTTTGACCGCCACCAATGATAAAGTGATATTCTAGTGATATTCTATCACTTTATAAAGTCGGAATACAGTGTAAAATATGTTATATAGTGTTCATTATTTGTATGTAAAGTTTGCTGTATATCCTTCTTTAATCTCTTACTTGAGCTTTCTTATTTTTGTTGTAGACTGTCAGTTCTGTAATTTTGTGTTTCAGCTATTTTTTTCTCTCACACGTGTTCATTAAAGCAGACAAGCGGCATAGCTATAATTCCTCTGAGTACAATAAAAAAGGCAATAAAACATATTTTTCATGGGTTTCAGTAGCTTGCTTACTACAGAGAAGCATCCATTCCTGGCATTGAAAAAAAAGAAATGGAAAAGAATCAAACTGCAAATATTAATTTATTAATCTCAACCATATTGTAGGAATCTTCAAAACTCAGAGGGTGGGACTTCCTTAATCCCTCTTTTGCAAATCCCTTATGGCTAAGAGGCCTTTACCTTCTATGCAACGTCTGTGCAGTTAGTGAACGCAGCAGGAAAATCTGGGACAATTCAGTGTCCCAGCAGAACACATGGGGACACCAGCAGATCTAATAAAATGGGAACATCTGGTCACATTTTCCTATATGGGTGTGCAAAACTTTCTAGTATGTTAATTAGACTGTGCTGGAAAACTGATCGAAACTCAGGCAGTTTAGCAGTTTTAGTATAGTAATTTGCTATGTAATATTTGAGAGACTACACATGTTGTAAACCCTGATGGACAACAACTGTGCCAATCAATTATCTTCTACTACAAATAGCCATGCTGAGCTGTCTTAATTGTTAAGAGAGAAGGAACTTTATATTATACCAATATGTCTTCCCACCAGGGTGGTAGTGGTGAACTTGCCAAGAGAAACCATATTTGAGAAGTTTGCTATTGATGAATCATGATTCTCTCAGTGAATTGCTAATCAAGACTGGAGTGAGAGAATCAATATCTGATACAGAGGCTAATATTTTCATCATATATTATCCACGGATTGTGTGTCTATTCATTTGTGGTGTGAACATCGTACAAGCTACCTGGAACAAATGAAGCTGAGCTGCTGTCATATACCCTGAAAATCATTTACCACAAATATGAAAGCATTGGGGAGTTATAGGAGATAAGAAAATGGTTGATTCATCATTGTCGATGCCCATGCTATGACCTAAATAACGACTGCAGTTGTTTCCAGCATTACTAATGACATTGCCTGAGCAGACAGCTATGCTAACCTGTTGATCTGAGTTGTCCAGCCTATGAGGCTGTTGTGAAATTGCTCCAGAGCAGCATAAGAGGAACCGTCCATAGTGTAAAAAACATGTTAAAACTATGCAAAATATAATATAAACAGCAGGAAGATGAGAACACTGGTGGCCAAATGATTGTTTCATACATACAATACTGAAACAATAGGGGCCACACAGTGGCTCAGTGGTTAGCACTGCAGCCTTGCAGCACTGGGTCCTGGTGTTCAAATCCCACCAAGGGCAAAAAACCATCTGCAAGGAGTTTGTATGTTCTCCCTGTGTCTGCATGGATTTCCATCCCATATTCCAAAAAAGACATACTGATAGGGAAAAATGTACATTGTGAGCTCTATGTGGGGCTCACAATCTACATTAAAAAACAAACAAACAAAAAAAAACAATACTGAAACAACCAACGTGCTTGGAGGTTTATGTATAGACCCAAGAAAGGCATTAGGCCAAATATCTAACCATATATGCATATATATCATGCACCATTGAATACAATTACAATGCACTTCAAATACTGGTATATGTCTGTTATTAAGAAAGCTTCCAATCAACTTATCAATACATACATAAGTACACAGATACATAGTGGAGGCCAAGGTAAGTGTCTTTTGGCCTCCATGAAACAATCACTTGGCCACCAGTGGCAAATGCAAATTTGGGATTGTTCTCATCTTCCTGCTGTTTATATTATATTTTGTATAGTGTATGATGCCACACATGTATATATAAGCTGGCTCTATTTTCCACAAGTCATTCTCCTGTTTTATTCTAATACCACTGTTACCATGGTTAAGATTATCATAATCATTATGATTATTATTATACTATTTATGACTATCCCTACAGCTCGAGCTTGTTCTGTTTTGTTATGTAAATAGTCTTTTTTGCTACTCTAGTTATTGGTTGCCTTTGGCCCTATTCCACTTTGTATTTTATTCCACTGTATTTTACTCTTCCTACTTTAGTGGATTTTTGTCTCATTTTGGTGTCATCATTTACCCTCTTGGGCTCTTTTGACCCACTTTTCCTTGTTTATACTTATATACCTAGATTAATGCTTATACTCAAATTTGGTTTGTATATGTTTTATTCAAGATCAATTTGCACTTGAGTAAGGGCCCTATGGCCGAAAACGCGTTGTGTACCAATAAAATCATTCTTCTGTATCCATTTGGGTGAGCACTTTTCCTTACCTGTCCTTCCCAGAGGCTGGTCCATTTGCTCAATTTTATGCTATGTAACATTATATGGGTGTTATATGGTACCTTGGTCTTGCACTGCATGATAATATTATTTAGGTATCATTGGGAAAATCCTCCACCAGTCTTACTCTTTATTTCCATTCCTACTAAGAAAAAAAAGGCTCACTTTATTTTTGACACTGACACATCTCCTGATGTCTAAATTGTATCTTGGTTTGTTAACACATTCTTGCTCCAACTTAATAATTGTCGGCACCTTCATACTTGGAATCAATTTTCATCTAGTTTCCTGTTCTGTTCTTCAGATGCTCACAGTTAACTGTTCCTGATTTAAATGGTCACAAAACTTTCAGACAACTGTGTCTCATTTCATAGAGCATGTGATTCTAGATCAAATTGTAATGCATTTTAATTAAAAATGTAGCTGCTTTCTGTCTGAAAAACCTTTCTACAGTTCCTGAAACTAGGTGTCTCCCTCCTAGCTAATTTGCAGTTCACTCCCTTTTGCTAATGTAGGTCCATCCTTCCAAAAGCCAGACTTCTTCACAGTGAGTGGAGGTGTAGGTTCTGTTATGTCTTTACACAGTGAATGGAAAGGGGAGGGGTTGATTCTCCTCACAGTACATCTGCAGACTGCTTGCTCTGGGCATAGAACTGCACCTTCTGCACATCTCACATATTACAATGTAAGAGAAATTTTGTACTTTTATTTACTTCTGAGTGCTTTTGTGATTACTTTTGGGATGTTTTTACAGACAGCAAGTAGCTCTCCTGACTGTGCTCATAGATATTTTTTTTCTTATGTTTTAGCTGCATGTCAGAAGGGGCCGAACTAGAGAGTGCAGCCCTAGGGAGAGGCCACACATGACGTGGGCTCGTCTGGATGGCAGCCATTGGTGGGATTAAATGTAAATCAGAGGTGTCACCTAGTTTTGGTTGTAGTGACACAGTAATATAAGGAAAAGCCTAGAAATCTAATGGCATTCGCCGTGAGGAAGCACAGCGTGGTGAATCTCCCTCCTTCCCATCCCAATTTTCTTGAGTTGTGAACGGAGTGTGTGTGTGTGAGTGTTTGATCAGTGTTTTTATTCTCTTTCTGTAAGACACTGACCTGGATTGGTGACGGCTGGGTGCAAGTCCAGGTACGTGGGCGGAAACAGTTAGGGCAACTTTCCCTAAAAGAACCCCTGACTCAACCTGCCTAACGTAGGGTAACGTCCTTACAAGGACGCCCCTCACAGGAACCTAAATAGATTCCCTATAGTTACCCTAATAGTGGGCTGAGATGTAAAAAGAAAGAGTATTACTAGTAGCGGCAGGTAACAGAGAACAATAGCTGTTCAGAG
This sequence comes from Leptodactylus fuscus, assembly GCF_031893055.1. Lineage (NCBI taxonomy): Eukaryota > Metazoa > Chordata > Amphibia > Anura > Leptodactylidae > Leptodactylus > Leptodactylus fuscus. Next base: position 103,671,594 of record NC_134268.1, on the reverse strand, counting down.
TTCAGGCTAGACCAGTGGTAGATAAAGGTAAGCAATAGAATACTGAAATAAACAAGGAAACTAAACAGGCAGGGAAAACAAAGATTAAGTGATGTAGCAAGTGTACAAGTATACAGAACCTGGAAGTAACCAACTACATAGAACCTATAGCAGGCGAATGAAGATGGGTGAGTGGAGTTAAATAGGAAAAGAGATACAACCCCACCCATCACAGATGTGAATGACTGGCCAGACAGCCTGCCAGTCAAACCGACACCAAGGAGGCAACTTAACCCCTTAGTGTACTAAACACAGCCAGAGGAGTCACTGACACGCCTCCGGGGCATTCGCCGCCTAGCAGGAAAGCCATGGCATCCCCGAATCCTGACACTTTCTTTCAAGTGGCTACTGGGAGGAGATTCTGGGAAGGAGCATTTTGTGGTCGAGGTCAGTGACTTGTCACGGCAGATTGGCGGGGGTCTCCTCGGAGTTGGAAGGCTGGATCTGGTGGTATTGTTGGGAGGGGAGCCATGGGCTCTGGACTCCCCAATTAATGTTATCGTTAATACGGGATTGAAATGGCCTAGGTTCGGGAAATAGTTTAAATTGGATTCCCCTCTCTCACCTAGGTATGGTGAGTTTGTGCCTCTGAGCTGGGCAGACGGCTGGAGGTAAATACAATAGTGGACTCTAGGCTGGAATGTGGGCTCCAAGGATCTCCCTAGTTTCTAAGGTTATATGGCTCAGGAATGTTACAAAGATTATGTGTTTGTTAATAAATATGGCTGCTTTGGCCAATTAAGTCCATCTATTGGTCTCGAGTCTTCATTTTAGGGAAAAGGGGTTGCTGAGTGTAGGTGGAAGGACTAGACGGTACCATGTCATGCATGTATTTACCCTATATTTACAGTTCCTGGATCTCCTATATTATGGTCAATTAGGCTTTTCTCAGCTACTTGTTTGCTATAGTATAGTTACCCTTGGCAGTATCAGTAATGGTTAGTGGAGGGGGCACAGTGCTTTTTACTGTAGACAGCCACAGCCGCAGAGATAAATGAAAAATGTGCTGCAGCCTTAATGGGGAGACTAGAATCAGAAAAAGTGAGAGGACATCATATATGAAGGCTTATAAAACCAGCAAACAGACTGCCCAGCAAGACTCTACACATATTTCAACTTTTCATAAAAACTTTAATGGGAAGATAAATATTTTATTAACTGGAAAAAAAAAATCAATTACTTTTTGAAAGATTATACAAAATAAAAATGAATGCAAATAAAGATAACACGTCATTATTTTATGAGATACAGTATTATATATGTCTTTATACAATAATAATAAACTGCTCAGCAACTCCCTCTATCCTAACATGGCAGAGTGTAAACATGCCCATGTACTTTCTGCGTATAGCCAAGTTGTAGAAGTTGGGCATCATGTTCTAGAACAGGCTTTTTGTTTTAGTGCGTGTAATTGATACTGATTTATGTTACTGACAGAGTTTATAGAAAGAACAGAGAGGTTAGGCTTTCATTGAAACTTTAGTTCCATCATTCTTCACAACTATATCTTTATACAATCTCTGTGATGAGTTGAATCGGCTCAGTGAGTCACTCATCTCTGCCACAATGAATAAGTGCACAGTTTTCTTGTTTACAAATCTACTTTTTATTGCGAACCCAACTCCCATTGCGCACAGATGCCCTTAAACACATCAGTTCTCTGTATACATGTATAAAAGTTTTATTATTATTTTAATACCATGAATGAAATCAAATAGGATCTTTGATGCAAGATATTTGTTCAGTTTATATTTGCATGGTTTTTTCCCTGTGGACCATACAATTCCAAAGTAGAATTTCCTTTTGCCCTGCGATTTCCCTGAAAATGACCTACAATAAAAGGTGACTATTGTACAACAAAATGTTAACATTAAAGGTCCATATTAACAAACATTGGGTTCAATCGCCATATCTTCTATGTGCTGAGATAAATAGTGTGTGAGGTTAGAAGTTCAGGTTCAATGATCTTTATACATATCATTAATATATTACTATTAGAGATGAGCGAACACTAAAATGTTCGAGGTTCGAAATTCGATTCGAACAGCCGCTCACTGTTCGAGTGTTCGAATGGGTTTCGAACCCCATTATAGTCTATGGGGAACATAAACTCGTTAAGGGGGAAACTCAAATTCGTGTCTGGAGGGTCACCAAGTCCACTATGACACCCCAGGAAATGATACCAACACCCTGGAATGACACTGGGACAGCAGGGGAAGCATGTCTGGGGGCATAAAAGTCACTTTATTTCATGGAAATTCCTGTCAGTTTGCGATTTTCGCAAGCTAACTTTTCCCCATAGAAATGCATTGGCCAGTGCTGATTGGCCAGAGTACGGAGCTCGACCAATCAGTGCTGGCTCTGCTGGAGGAGGCGGAGTCTAAGATCGCTCCACACCAGTCTCCATTCAGGTCCGACCTTAGACTCCGCCTCCTCCAGCAGAGCCAGCGCTGATTGGCCGAATTCCGTACTCTGGCCAATCAGCACTGGCTAATGCATTGTATTGGCGTGATGAAGCAGTGCTGAATGTGTGTGCTTAGCACACACATTCAGCTCTACTTCATCGGGCTAATAGAATGCATTGGCCAATCAGCGCTGGCCAATGCATTCTATTAGCTTGATGAAGCAGAGTGTGCACAAGGGTTCAAGCGCACCCTCGGCTCTGATGTAGCAGAGCCGAGGGTGCACAAGGGTTCAAGCGCACCCTCGGCTCTGATGTAGCAGAGCCAAGGCTGCACAAGGGTTCAAGCGCACCCTCGGCTCTGATGTAGCAGAGCCGAGGGTGCACAAGGGTTCAAGTGCACCCTCGGCTCTGCTACATCAGAGCCGAGGGTGCGCTTGAACCCTTGTGCAGCCTCGGCTCTGCTACATCAGAGCCGAGGGTGCGCTTGAACCCTTGTGCACACTCTGCTTCATCAAGCTAATAGAATGCATTGGCCAGCGCTGATTGGCCAATGCATTCTATTAGCCCGATGAAGTAGAGCTGAATGTGTGTGCTAAGCACACACATTCAGCACTGCTTCATCACGCCAATACAATGCATTAGCCAGTGCTGATTGGCCAGAGTACGGAATTCGGCCAATCAGCGCTGGCTCTGCTGGAGGAGGCGGAGTCTAAGGTCGGACCTGAATGGAGACTGGTGTGGAGCGATCTTAGACTCCGCCTCCTCCAGCAGAGCCAGCGCTGATTGGTCGAGTTCCGTACTCTGGCCAATCAGCGCTGGCCAATGCATCCCTATGGGAAAAAGTTTATCTCACAAAAATCACAATTACACACCCGATAGAGCCCCAAAAAGTTATTTTTAATAACATTCCCCCCTAAATAAAGGTTATCCCTAGCTATCCCTGCCTGTACAGCTATCCCTGTCTCATAGTCACAAAGTTCACATTCTCATATGACCCGGATTTGAAATCCACTATTCGTCTAAAATGGAGGTCACCTGATTTCGGCAGCCAATGACTTTTTCCAATTTTTTTCAATGCCCCCGGTGTCGTAGTTCCTGTCCCACCTCCCCTGCGCTGTTATTGGTGCAAAAAAGGCGCCAGGGAAGGTGGGAGGGGAATCGAATTTTGGCGCACTTTACCACGCGGTGTTCGATTCGATTCGAACATGGCGAACACCCTGATATCCGATCGAACATGTGTTCGATAGAACACTGTTCGCTCATCTCTAATTACTATGTGTTTGAGATTTCTCCAAGGTGTATATGATAGAATTAAAATCCCATAATATAGATATATCATGTGCTTTGTCTTGTGATTACCATATTTATATTAGTTTGTATTACATTACAGTGCTTTTACAAATAAAACGTCATTTTTTCAAAATGAACAATTTTCCTGTGGTCACCATATTCTGACGCTTGTAACTTTTTTACTGTTCTGTTGATGGAGATATGTCAGGGCTCTTTATTTGCGCGACAAGTTGAACTTTTTATTAGTACCAGTGTTTGGTACGACGTATGACTTTCTGATCACTATTTTTGTTTTGGTACCAAAATATGTTAATATGCACATTGTAGTATTTTTTGACGGTGTTTACTGTACATAGTAATTAACACTATTTTTGCCTAGTAAGGACTTATACGCACATGGGGACACCTAACATGCTTGTTTATTTATTTTTGTTTACATTATATATTTTCTAAATATAAAGGTGTGTTGGGTAACTTTTTATAATTTGTTTATTTTTGTGTGTTTTTACTCTGTGTGTGTGTATGTGTGTGTGTGTGTGTGTGTGTGTTTTTACACTTTTTACATGCTCCACGAAGGGACTTGAAGTTGGAATCTCAGATCCCCTGTGTGAACATCCCTCGGAAACCATGATCTGTGTTTGATATTGATCACAGCATCCAGAGGGTTAATCCGCTGGAGTCAGAGTATCTTCCGACGCTGGCGGCTGATCCAAGCCCTCCGCTGTGCTACAGCCGGAAGTAATGCCAGAGGCACAGCATGATAATACAGCAAAGAGCAGGTAAAAATTTAACGTTAAAATAGTCTTTAATACGAGATTTTGCTATAAAGGTTGTCTACCTCTTCCCCCGAGAGTATTGCCACCACATTACAGATCACATTACAGTGATAAATAACATACGTGTTATGTATGCCACTTTTGTAGATATGGAGAAAAACAGCTTTGAAGTCTTAGGCAAATGAGGCAGTTGTTGCTTAAGGCCAGGCATTCAGCCCCGGAAACACTGCTCAAGCCGCTCAAATAGGATGGTAATGTCATAGCAATGAAAAGACCAATTTCTACTGCACAGGGTGGCACAGACAAGAGATGGTAGAGGTCTTTGTAGCAAGAGCAGTGCTTCAGGAAGGTGAAGAGAAAAGACCCTTTCAAAATGCACAAATGACCTCATTTGCATAAAATGTTAAAGTTGTTACAAAAGTGACATACATAGCAGAGGTATGTTGTTTATCACTGTAATGTGCTCTGTATCATGGTGAAGGCAGTTACATATGCTTGAGAGAGGCAGTTGACTCCCTTTAATTGTTGTTTTCCCATTGTCAATAAAGTCAAACATATATTGCAGCGATTTACAAGGCCTCATGCACATGACCGAGTGTGCAGACCGAGGCTCTTCTCATGGGGTAATTCCATGCACTGCTCCATTAAGTATAGAGCAGGTGATATCCTGTTTTGTGACATCTGAACAGAACCCCCCACTGAAATCAATGGGAACAGAAGGCCCTCAGATGACACGGGGATGTCATCTGAGTGTAACCCAAGTGCATTCTGTTAAAAAAAAAATCAGAACTAACTCAGCCTGAACACTCAGTCGTGTGCATGAGCTCTAATTTCCCTAAGATATACGAAGTAGGGCCAATTTCAGAGTATATACAAAGAACATGCAAACACCACTGATATTGCACTTTTGTAATAACAGATATTACAAGAGATTTGTAGTTCAGATCTGCAAGGCACTACTGCTAACAACTGAACCAAAGTGAAGATCTGCTAAGTGTTATTGCTATCCTATGTACTAAATTTTCTGTGGTAAGGTGTAGAGATGAGCGAACAGTGTTCTATCGAACTCATGTTCAATCGGATATTAGGCTGTTCGGCATGTTCGAATCGAATCGAACACCGCGTGGTAAAGTGCGCCATTACTCGATTCCCCTCCCACCTTCCCTGGCGCCTTTTTTGCTCCAATAACAGCGCAGGGTAGGTGGGACAGGAACTACGACACCGGTGACGTTGAGAAAAGTAGGCAAAACCCATTGGCTGCCGAAAACATGTGACCTCTAATTTAAAAGAACAGCGCCGCCCAGGTTCGCGTCATTCTGAGCTTGCAATTCACCGAGGACGGAGGTTTCCGTCCAGCTAGCTAGGGCTTAGATTCTGGGTAGGCAGGGACAGGCTAGGATAGGAAGGAGAAGACAACCAACAGCTCTTATAAGAGCTAAATTCCAGGGAGAAGCTTGTCAGTGTAACGTGGCACTGACGGGCTCAATCGCCGCAACCCAGCTTTCCCAGGATCCTGAATGGAATACACTGTCAGGGTATTCCCGTATACCCGATATATACCCCCGATACCCGTTCCAACGGTGTGCCCCCCCACCTTCACCCCAGAAATACCCTGCAAGTCCCCTAGCAATAGAATTGGGGCTATATACACCCACTATTTTTGCTACTGCCATATAGTGCCATTGTCTCACTGGGAATTCAAAGAATATATTGGGCTTACATATAACTTCAATTCCAGGGAGAAGCTTGTCAGTGTAACGTGGCACTGACGGGCTCAATCGCCGCAACCCAGCTTTCCCAGGATCCTGAATGGAATACACTGTCAGGGTATTCCCGTATACCCGATATATACCCCCGATACCCGTTCCAACGGTGTGCCCCCCCACCTTCACCCCAGAAATACCCTGCAAGTCCCCTAGCAATAGAATTGGGGCTATATACACCCACTATTTTTGCTACTGCCATATAGTGCCATTGTCTCACTGGGAATTCAAAGAATATATTGGGCTTACATATAACTTCAATTCCAGGGAGAAGCTTGTCAGTGTAACGTGGCACTGACGGGCTCAATCGCCGCAACCCAGCTTTCCCAGGATCCTGAATGGAATACACTGTCAGTGTATTCCCGTATACCCGATATATACCCCCGATACCCGTTCCAACGGTGTGCCCCCCCACCTTCACCCCAGAAATACCCTGCAAGTCCCCTAGCAATAGAATTGGGGCTATATACACCCACAATTTTTACTACTGGTATACAGTGCCATTGTCTGACTGGGAATTCAAAGAATATATTGGGGTTATAAATACCCTCATTTCTTGCTACTGGTATATAGTGCCATTGTCTGACTGGGAATTCAAAGAATATATTGGGGTTACGTGCACCCACAATTTTTACTACTGGTATACAGTGCCATTGTCTGACTGGGAATTCAAAGAATATATTGGGAATACAAATACCCTCATTTCTTGCTACTGCCATATAGTGCCAGTTTCTGACTGGTAATTCAAAGAATATATTGGGGTTACGTGCACCCACAATTTTTACTACTGGTATACAGTGCCATTGTCTGACTGGGAATTCAAAGAATATATTGGGGTTATAAATACCCTCATTTCTTGCTACTGCCATATAGTGCCAGTTTCTGACTGGTAATTCAAAGAATATATTGGGGTTACGTGCACCCACAATTTTTACTACTGGTATACAGTGCCATTGTCTGACTGGGAATTCAAAGAATATATTGGGGTTATAAATACCCTCATTTCTTGCTACTGCCATATAGTGCCAGTTTCTGACTGGTAATTCAAAGAATATATTGGGGTTACGTGCACCCACAATTTTTACTACTGGTATACAGTGCCATTGTCTGACTGGGAATTCAAAGAATATATTGGGAATACAAATACCCTCATTTCTTGCTACTGCCATATAGTGCCAGTGTCTGACTGGTAATTCAAAGAATATATTGTGGTTACGTGCACCCACAATTTTTACTACTGGTATACAGTGCCATTATCTGACTGGGAATTCAAAGAATATATTGGGGTTATAAATACCCTCATTTCTTGCTACTGCCATATAGTGCCAGTTTCTGACTGGGAATTCAAAGAATATATTGGGGTTACGTGCACCCACAATTTTTACTACTGGTATACAGTGCCATTGTCTGACTGGGAATTCAAAGAATATATTGGGGTTATAAATACCCTCATTTCTTGCTACTGCCATATAGTGCCAGTTTCTGACTGGTAATTCAAAGAATATATTGGGGTTACGTGCACCCACAATTTTTACTACTGGTATACAGTGCCATTGTCTGACTGGGAATTCAAAGAATATATTGGGAATACAAATACCCTCATTTCTTGCTACTGCCATATAGTGCCAGTTTCTGACTGGTAATTCAAAGAATATATTGGGGTTACGTGCACCCACAATTTTTACTACTGGTATACAGTGCCATTGTCTGACTGGGAATTCAAAGAATATATTGGGAATACAAATACCCTCATTTCTTGCTACTGCCATATAGTGCCAGTTTCTGACTGGTAATTCAAAGAATATATTGGGGTTACGTGCACCCACAATTTTTACTACTGGTATACAGTGCCATTGTCTGACTGGGAATTCAAAGAATATATTGGGGTTATAAATACCCTCATTTCTTGCTACTGCCATATAGTGCCAGTTTCTGACTGGTAATTCAAAGAATATATTGGGGTTACGTGCACCCACAATTTTTACTACTGGTATACAGTGCCAATTTCTAACTAGGAATTCAAAATGCGCAAGGCTCCCGGAAAGGGACGTGGACGAGGCCGTGGGCGAGGTCGGGGGAATGGTTCTGGGGAGCAAGGTAGCAGTGAAGCCACAGGGCGTCCCGTGCCTACTCCTGTGGGGCAGCAAGCATTGCGCCACTCCACAGTGCCAGGGTTGCTTGCCACATTAACTAAACTGCAGGGTACAAACCTTAGTAGGCCCGAGAACCAGGAACAGGTCTTGCAATGGCTGTCAGAGAACGCTTACAGCACATTGTCCAGCAGCCAGTCAGACTCTGCCTCCTCTCCTCCTATTACCCAACAGTCTTGTCTTCCTTCCTCCCAAAATTCCGAAGCTTTACAGAACAATAACCCAAACTGTCCCTGCTCCCCAGAGCTGTTCTCCGCTCCTTTCATTGTCCCTCAACCTGCCTCTCCACGTCACGATTCCACGAACCTAACAGAGGAGCATCTGTGTCCAGATGCTCAAACACTAGAGTCTCCTCCATCTCCGTTCAATTTGGTGGTGGATGACCAGCAACCCACCCTCATCGACGATGATGTGACGCAGTTGCCGTCAGGGCATCCAGTTGACTGGCGCATTGTGCGGGAGGAGGAGATGAGACAGGAGTTGGAAGAGGAAGTGGTGGATGATGAGGACACTGACCCGACCTGGACAGGGGGGATGTCAAGCGGGGAAAGTAGTGTGGATGTTGAGGCAGGTGCAGCACCAAAAAGGGTAGCTAGAGGCAGAGGCAGAGGTCAGCAGCTTAGGCGAAGCCAGGCCACACCCGGAATCTCCCAAGATGTTCCAGTTCGTACCCAGCCCCGAAAAACTCCCACCTCGAGGGCACGTTTCTCGAAGGTGTGGAGTTTTTTCAAGGAATGCGCCGAGGACAGATATAGTGTTGTCTGCACAATTTGCCTCTCGAAATTGATTAGGGGCTCTGAGAAGAGCAACCTGTCCACCACTTCAATGCGCCGTCATTTGGAATCCAAGCACTGGAATCAGTGGCAGGCAGCAACGGCAGGACAAAGGCCGCCTGCCGTTCACGCCACTGCCACTGCCTCTGCCACTGCCTCTGCCTCTGCCACTGCCACTGCTGACTGTGCTGGCGATGCACTCCAGAGGACGAGCCAGGACACCACTTCATCTGCCTCCGCCACTTTGTTGACTTCTCCCTCATCCTCCCCTGTTCCTGTCTTATCTCCTTCTCCTGCACCATCAAAGGCACCATCAGGCGCTTCTTTACAACAACCCACCATCTCTCAGACATTGGAGCGGCGGCAGAAATACACTGCTAACCACCCACACGCGCAAGCCTTGAACGCCAACATCGCTAAACTGCTGGCCCAGGAGATGTTGGCGTTCCGGCTTGTTGAAACTCCCGCCTTCCTGGACCTGATGGCAACTGCGGCACCTCGCTATGCCGTCCCTAGCCGTCACTACTTCTCCCGGTGTGCCGTCCCCGCCTTGCACCAGCACGTGTCACTCAACATCAGGCGGGCCCTTAGTTCCGCGCTTTGCACAAAGGTCCACTTGACCACCGACGCGTGGACAAGTGCATGCGGACAGGGACGCTACATTTCACTGACGGCACACTGGGTGAATGTAGTTGAGGCTGGGACTGCTTCCCAAACTGGCCCGGTGTACCTCGTCTCCCCGCCTAACATTCCTGGCAGGGACACAAGAAGAACACCCCCCTCCTCCTCCTCCTCTACCGTCTCCTCCTCCGCCACCGCCTCCTCCTCCGCCACCGCCTCCTCCTCCGCTGTTAGATTGACCCCAGCTACGAGTTGGAAACGTTGCAGCACTGGCGTTGGTAGACGTCAGCAGGCTGTGCTGAAGCTGATCAGCTTGGGGGACAGACAGCACACTGCCTCCGAGGTGAGGGATGCCCTCCTCAATGAGACGGCAATATGGTTTGAGCCGCTGCACCTGGGCCCAGGCATGGTCGTTTGTGATAACGGCCGGAACCTGGTAGCAGCTCTGGAGCTTGCCGGACTCCAACATGTTCCATGCCTGGCCCACGTCTTCAACCTAGTGGTGCAACGTTTCCTAAAGAGCTACCCCAATGTTCCAGAGCTACTGGTGAAAGTGCGGCGCATGTGCGCCCACTTTCGCAAGTCGACAGTAGCCGCTGCTAGCTTAAAATCTCTCCAGCAACGCCTGCATGTGCCACAACACCGGCTTTTGTGCGACGTCCCCACACGCTGGAACTCAACGTTTCAGATGTTGAATAGAGTGGTTGAGCAGCAGAGACCTTTGATGGAATACCAGCTACAAAACCCTAGGGTGCCACAAAGTCAGCTGCCTCAGTTTCACATCCATGAGTGGCCATGGATGAGAGACCTTTGTGACATCCTACGGGTCTTTGAGGAGTCCACAAGGAGGGTGAGCTCTGAGGAAGCGATGGTGAGCCTTACAATCCCGCTCTTGTGTGTTCTGAGAGAATCCCTGATTGACATCAGGGATAACTCAGATCACACAGAGGAGTTAGGGATAGCATCCGATCCGTCACAGCTGGAGAGTAGGTCCACACATCTGTCCGCTTCACTGCGTTTAATGGAGGAGGAGGAGGAGGAGGAGGAGGAAGAAGAGTTGTCCGATGATGTGATGGTGATACAGGAGGCTTCCGGGCAACTTCGAATCGTCCCATTGTTGCAGCGCGGATGGGTAGACATGGAGGATGAGGAGGAAATGGAGATTGAACTTTCCGGTGGGGCCAGAGGAGTCATGCCAACTAACACTGTGGCAGACATGGCTGAGTTCATGTTGGGGTGCTTTACAACCGACAAGCGTATTGTCAAAATCATGGAGGACAACCAGTACTGGATCTTTGCTATCCTTGACCCCCGGTATAAAAACAACATCTCGTCTTTTATTCCGGTAGAGGGGAGGGCCAATCGCATCAATGCTTGCCACAGGCAATTGGTGCAGAATATGATGGAGATGTTTCCAGCATGTGACGTTGGCGGCAGGGAGGGCAGTTCCTCCAGTAGGCAACCAAGTTCTCACCGGTCCACACAAACGAGGGGCACACTGTCTAAGGTCTGGGACACCTTGATGGCACCCCCTCGCCAAAGTGCCGCCACGGAGGGTCCTAGTGTCACCAGGCGTGAGAAGTATAGGCGCATGTTGCGGGAATACCTTTCCGACCACAGCCCTGTCCTCTCCGACCCCTCTGCGCCCTACACGTATTGGGTGTCGAAGTTGGACCTGTGGCTTGAACTTGCCCTATATGCCTTGGAGGTGCTGTCCTGTCCTGCCGCCAGCGTCCTATCTGAGAGGGTGTTCAGTGCAGCCGGTGGCATCATCACTGACAAGCGCACCCGTCTGTCAGCTGAGAGTGCCGACCGGCTCACTTTGATAAAAATGAACCACCACTGGGTAGAGCCGTCATTTTTGTGCCCACCTGTGTAAAGCACCCCAACATGAAACTCCATGTCTGTACTCAACCTCTCCAATTCCTCCGCATCCTCATACTCATCCACCATAAGCGTTGCACAATTCTGCTAATACTAGGCTCCCTCCACCCTGATTTCCCCCAACTCTGCTGGTTAGAGGCTCCCTCCACCCTGATTTCCACCAACTCTGCTGGTTAGAGGCTCCCTCCACCATGAATTGGTCCAAACTGGGCTGTTTAGCGGCTCCCTCCACCATTAATTGGTCCAAACTGGGCTGGTTAGAGGCTCCCTCCACCATGAATTGGTCCAAACTGGGTTTTTTAGAGGCTCCCTCCACCATGAATTTGCCCAAACTGGGCTGGTTAGAGGCTTCCTCCACCATGAATTGGTCCAAACTGGGTTTTTTAGAGGCTCCCTCCACCATGAATTTGCCCAAACTGGGCTGGTTAGAGGCTCCCTCCACCATGAATTGGTCCAAACTGGGCTGGTTAGAGGCTCCCTCCACCATTAATTGGTCCAAACTGGGCTGTTTAGAGGCTCCCTCCACCATGAATTTGCCCAAACTGGGCTGGTTAGAGGCTCCCTCCACCATGAATTTGCCCAAACTGGGCTGTTTAGAGGCTCCCTCCACCATGAATTGGTCCAAACTGGGGTTTTTAGGGGCTCCCTCCACCATGAATTTCCCAAAACTTGGCTGTTTAGAGGCTCCCTCCACCATTAATTGGTCCAAACTGAGCTGGTTAGAGGCTCCCTCCACCATGAATTTCCCAAAACTTGGCTGTTTAGAGGCTCCCTCCACCATGAATTTGCCCAAACTGGGCTGGTTAGAGGCTCCCTCCACCATGAATTGGTCCAAACTGGGCTGGTTAGAGGCTCCCTCCACCATTAATTGGTCCAAACTGGGCTGTTTAGAGGCTCCCTCCACCATGAATTTGCCCAAACTGGGCTGGTTAGAGGCTCCCTCCACCATGAATTTGCCCAAACTGGGCTGTTTAGAGGCTCCCTCCACCATGAATTGGTCCAAACTGGGGTTTTTAGGGGCTCCCTCCACCATGAATTTCCCAAAACTTGGCTGTTTAGAGGCTCCCTCCACCATTAATTGGTCCAAACTGGGCTGGTTAGAGGCTCCCTCCACCATGAATTTCCCAAAACTTGGCTGTTTAGAGGCTCCCTCCACCATTAATTGGTCCAAACTGGGCTGGTTAGAGGCTCCCTCCACCATGAATTTGCCCAAACTGGGCTGTTTAGAGGCTCCCTCCACCATGAATTTGCCCAAACTGGGCTGGTTAGAGGCTCCCTCCACCATGAATTGGTCCAAACTTGGCTGTTTAGAGGCTCCCTCCACCATTAATTGGTCCAAACTGGGCTGGTTAGAGGCTCCCTCCACCATGAATTGGTCCAAACTGGGCTGTTTAGAGGCTCCCTCCACCATGAATTTGCCCAAACTGGGCTGTTTAGAGGCTCCCTCCACCATGAATTTGCCCAAACTGGGCTGTTTAGAGGCTCCCTCCACCATGAATTGGTCCAAACTGGGGTTTTTAGGGGCTCCCTCCACCATGAATTTCCCAAAACTTGGCTGTTTAGAGGCTCCCTCCACCATTAATTGGTCCAAACTGGGCTGGTTAGAGGCTCCCTCCACCATGAATTTGCCCAAACTGGGCTGTTTAGAGGCTCCCTCCACCATGAATTGGTCCAAACTGGGTTTTTTAGAGGCTCCCTCCACCATGAATTGGTCCAAACTGGGCTGTTTAGAGGCTCCCTCCACCATGAATTTGCCCAAACTGGGCTGTTTAGAGGCTCCCTCCACCATGAATTTGCCCAAACTGGGCTGGTTAGAGGCTCCCTCCACCATGAATTGGTCCAAACTGGGTTTTTTAGAGGCTCCCTCCACCATGAATTTGCCCAAACTGGGCTGGTTAGAGGCTCCCTCCACCATGAATTGGTCCAAACTGGGGTTTTTAGAGGCTCCCTCCACCATGAATTTGCCCAAACTGGGCTGGTTAGAGGCTCCCTCCACCATGAATTTGCCCAAACTGGGCTGTTTAGAGGCTCCCTCCACCATGAATTGGTCCAAACTGGGGTTTTTAGGGGCTCCCTACACCATGAATTTCCCAAAACTTGGCTGTTTAGAGGCTCCCTCCACCATTAATTGGTCCAAACTGGGCTGGTTAGAGGCTCCCTCCACCATGAATTTCCCAAAACTTGGCTGTTTAGAGGCTCCCTCCACCATTAATTGGTCCAAACGGGGCTGGTTAGAGGCTCCCTCCACCATGAATTTGCCCAAACTGGGCTGTTTAGAGGCTCCCTCCACCATGAATTTGCCCAAACTGGGCTGGTTAGAGGCTCCCTCCACCATGAATTGGTCCAAACTGGGCTGGTTAGAGGCTCCCTCCACCATTAATTGGTCCAAACTGGGCTGTTTAGAGGCTCCCTCCACCATGAATTTGCCCAAACTGGGCTGGTTAGAGGCTCCCTCCACCATGAATTTGCCCAAACTGGGCTGTTTAGAGGCTCCCTCCACCATGAATTGGTCCAAACTGGGGTTTTTAGGGGCTCCCTCCACCATGAATTTCCCAAAACTTGGCTGTTTAGAGGCTCCCTCCACCATTAATTGGTCCAAACTGGGCTGGTTAGAGGCTCCCTCCACCATGAATTTCCCAAAACTTGGCTGTTTAGAGGCTCCCTCCACCATTAATTGGTCCAAACTGGGCTGGTTAGAGGCTCCCTCCACCATGAATTTGCCCAAACTGGGCTGTTTAGAGGCTCCCTCCACCATGAATTTGCCCAAACTGGGCTGGTTAGAGGCTCCCTCCACCATGAATTGGTCCAAACTGGGGTTTTTAGAGGCTCCCTCCACCATGAATTGGTCCAAACTTGGCTGTTTAGAGGCTCCCTCCACCATTAATTGGTCCAAACTGGGCTGGTTAGAGGCTCCCTCCACCATGAATTGGTCCAAACTGGGTTTTTTAGAGGCTCCCTCCACCATGAATTTGCCCAAACTGGGCTGGTTAGAGGCTCCCTCCACCATGAATTGGTCCAAACTGGGGTTTTTAGAGGCTCCCTCCACCATTAATTGGTCCAAACTGGGCTGGTTAGAGGCTCCCTCCACCATGAATTTGCCCAAACTGGGCTGTTTAGAGGCTCCCTCCACCATGAATTGGTCCAAACTGGGTTTTTTAGAGGCTCCCTCCACCATGAATTGGTCCAAACTGGGCTGTTTAGAGGCTCCCTCCACCATGAATTTGCCCAAACTGGGCTGTTTAGAGGCTCCCTCCACCATGAATTTGCCCAAACTGGGCTGGTTAGAGGCTCCCTCCACCATGAATTGGTCCAAACTGGGTTTTTTAGAGGCTCCCTCCACCATGAATTTGCCCAAACTGGGCTGGTTAGAGGCTCCCTCCACCATGAATTGGTCCAAACTGGGGTTTTTAGAGGCTCCCTCCACCATGAATTTGCCCAAACTGGGGTGTTTAGAGGCTCCCTCCACCATGAATTTGCCCAAACTCTGCTGGTTAGAGGCTCAATCCACCCTGATTTTCAAAACAAATGTTGGTGCCAACCTCAACTTACTACAAGGGCCAAATTCACTGCTGGTGACAAGCTCTCCTCACTGCAAGTGCCAAATACACGTTTCAAGGTGTTTTCCTACTGTCAGAGAGGTGGTATTGAGTGTGTAAAGTGTGTAGTTGTTAGGCTGTGATGTTGGGGTAATAGAGGGTCTTTGGTGTGTTAGATGCCCCCAGACATGCTTCCCCTGCTGTCCCAGTGTCATTCCAGAGGTGTTGGCATCATTTCCTGGGGTGTCATAGTGGACTTGGTGACCCTCCAGACACGGATTTGGGTTTCCCCCTTAACGAGTATCTGTTCCCCATAGACTATAATGGGGTTCGAAACCCATTCGAACACACGAACATTGAGCGGCTGTTCGAATCAAATTTCGAACCTCGAACATTTTAGTGTTCGCTCATCTCTAGTAAGGTGCAATACCTATGATGCCATTTTAATTGCAAAGCCCCTTTATAAAAATCTTCCCCCGGATACATCCTTCCTACCTAATATTATAAATGTGAAAGTTTGTATGTTTGTATGTTTGTGACTCAATCATGCAAAAACAGCTGAACAGATTTGGCTGAAATTTGCAAAATATATAGATAGGAACCCCGATTAAAATATAGGCTACTTTTTATCCCAGTAAATGACATCATTACACGACCGTTAAGCACGAATTTAGGCACAAACTAGGTTTGAGGACCTTTGATGACGTCATCACATGTCTTTCAGCTGTCCCATAGCATCACGCTATGTGGTGGGCGGGGCTACACGCTAATGTGGGGCTGAGCTAAACAGGAGGGAGCCAAATTTAGACACACACTACGCTTGAGGAAATTTGATTACATCATCACAAGCCCTTCAACCGGCCCATAGGATCACGCTATGTGGTGGGTGGAGCTACACACTAATTTGGGGGCGGAGATAAACAGGAGGGAGCCGGACAGTGTGAAAGCAGAAGAAATTGGAGTGTCATACAAGATCAGGAGACTACAGAACATACAGGCTGTGTCTGGACAAGAGGAGTATATCGGCTGTAGAGTTTCAGTGAATACGACGGGGAATGAGTTGTTCTGCCTCTGATGGGGGAGGGGGGAGAACTGTTGAACATTTCAGCAACATCCGTTCAGCCGTGTCCAACACACAAGCTGCTCAAACACTCTCACACATATTAGCAGATGTAGCAGAGCTGAGGTAGCGTGCTAGCAGTTTGTGTGCATAACACGAGGGTATGTGGTCTTCAGACTGTGCTGGGGGGGAGGGCAAACTGTGTCAAATTTCAGAAGCAGCCATTCAGTCGTGTCTAACACAGACGCTGCTAGGACACTCAGACAAGACAATCCCTGTGATATAAATTGCCCGATGTAGCAGAGCTGATGCAGTGCAGTATCACAGCTTGCTCTGCTCTCCATACATATGTGCATACAGCTGGGGCTGCTGCGCATATGCACAGATGTAGCAGAGCTGACATGCGGAAGCAGGGGGATCACCGCCAACCACATTTGGCTAGTTATAAGCGGCTCATCACCAACAACAACCAGCAGACGAAGTTGCAGGCAGAAGCTAGTCAATTCATAAATGTAGGATTTTAATGGTAGC
The DNA here is from genome assembly GCF_031893055.1 of Leptodactylus fuscus. Lineage (NCBI taxonomy): Eukaryota > Metazoa > Chordata > Amphibia > Anura > Leptodactylidae > Leptodactylus > Leptodactylus fuscus. The sequence continues at coordinate 103,654,767 of NC_134268.1, read as the reverse complement.
CAGGGCCTATTTAAAGGTGGGTTAGTACCCTACAGATAATGTAAGGGTTGTCTTTTTTATTCTAAATATAGGAGGCCTTACTTTTTGGATTAACTAACAACATGAATGCAGCAGTTTGAGTCCGTATTGGCATAAGATAAGATAAGATAATCCTTTAATAGTCCCACAATGGGGAAATTTCAGTGATACAGTTTCATAGATGGTACAGTAGTATATAACAAGAGAGGAAAACACATACAAGCTCATGGCAGATAGAGAAATCCTAGGAATCATAGCAACTAAAAAAGAAAGAAACACAGACACACTGCAGGATCATTTAGTTCTCTGTGCGGAGTGATGTTAATAATACAGCCAGACCGTGGTTGGAGGACACGAGGAGGGGTCACAGCATGTAGCTATAACAGGCAGAAATGTTTTTTGCAGAGGTGGGGGACATATGCAGCTATCATGATAACATGTGGCAGTTCCTTTGGTAGGTGGTGAGATCTCCTGCTCACAGCTGATAGTTCGGTATCTTGCATCAGCACTATTGTCCATTAACCACAAAAAAAAAAAAAAATGCCCCAAATATCCTTCATCACAAGCCCTCCTCCACCTCCTTTCTTCTTACTACTGTGTTCCCCTGCCCAGAGAAGTCCAAAGCCATCCAGGTAGACAGGGTGCTGCTCTCTTGCCAAGCTTCCATAAACACATGGGTAGGTGGGTGATGGTAGGTTCCCAGGTTGTAACAGAGTCCCACGTGTCCACAGTAAAAGAAAGAAATACCAGTCAGCTGTAGGCATCATCACACATCAGCAATAGACTCCAAAAATCATCTCCTTGAAAAGAAGTTCACACTTCCATGTAGGTTTCTCCTCCATGCCGCATGGTGTCCATGCTGTCCATGTTAGCTCCTGGGGAGATGGTAAAAGGCACATGTGCAGGTCTCCAGGTCTTGCTTTAACAATAGATACAAAAGGAACAAAATACTCCACAGGGTCTTCCATTCAATTTATAGTTGCTAATTCATAGTGCTAGTTTGCTCCCAGCTTGGAACTTCTGTATCAGGCAGCCAGCCACTCAGGGGGCGGCGCCTAAAAAAAAAAAAAAAAAATCACATGGCAATAAAGGGTAAGTACAATTTCTTCACCATGGGCAATATTTCCTAGTCCAGTCCACATGTTATAGCAAAGTATAAGAACAATAAAAAAAAATCCTAAATATTCGTATTTTTAATTTTACTATCATAATATGCAAGAAAGCATACAGTATGTTATATGCAGCAATTAATGGATTTGCTATTGTAAAGGTCATAACAATGGAATAACATGATAATATAGGTATTTCTGTAGCAATCTGTATAATGATTTTAAATTGCTTCCAAAATCAAATTTGTCACAAGAATGAAAAAATTTTCAGCGTGTAACAGAAATTAATGTAAAACCATAAATCTCCATACATTTAAATGATGAAATAATAGGTTTTTTATACATGCCATTGCATTTGCTTGCCCTCCCAGTATAGCTGTCCATTTCTGTTTCTTTTCTGAGTAACCTAAGCCGTAGCCTGATGTTTACTGATTAAAGAGATTTAACATGTAGTCAAACAGGTGCTCAGTGCTTGTTGTCAAAAAGCACATGGCTTGCAATGCAGCGCTTCATTAATTCTACCTGAGTACAATTTTATTTACCATTGCAATGCTGACATACACATTTACATTTATATTGGTCTCTGTATCTTGTTGAATAAGGTAATGTACTTGACAGAGTAATGATTTAACTGAAAAGATTACTGCTTATGCTGAACAGATATTGCATTATATCTAGATAATAGATCATCTCATTATTGTTAAAGGGCGATTAAACACAAAACCTATTCACTTTTTTTTTAATCCACTTGTTATAAGATAATTTTGTCCCTCCTGCCGCTATGTGCTCCAGCCACATTGCAGGGCGCAAAGACGAAACACTATTTCCCATCCATAGGAGACTAAATGCAGGAGTCTTCTGTCTTTTCTACCAGGCAAAGGTGAGGTGCTCTTACATTTATACTTAAAGGGAATGTGTCACCAAAAAAAGCCCTATTTTATAATCAGTGTTTGTGTGAAACATTACTTTCAAAAAATTATTGATGATTTTATTTTTCATTTTCCATGTTGCTAGATATAGTTAAAAAAAAAAACAACAAAAAATAGGCCCTTCAATGTTCATTCTTGCAACAAATCGTAATAATAGACTGACACCGATTCTGTAAAGATTTTCATTGCAGTATTGACTTCATTTAAATCACAAACAAGACAGGCAAGATTACAATATAATTACAAAAGAAGTTTACACCTCTTTAGATATCACATAATACCCATCATTGCAGCCACTACTGACAATAAATGATGTCACATCTTATCTATTCCCCCTCCCTATGCAGAGCAGGTCTAGAAAACCCTCCTCGAGACTATTGCTGACTATGGCCATGACTGTACTGTAAAGGATAATACTAAAAACCGTTCATAGAAGTTCAGGTAAGATGGCAGTCTCCATAATCTTGTACAGAAAACAGAATAAAAAAAAACTGCAATCCAAAAATAATACATTCCTTTGCTCAGTTCAGATGATGAATCCAATTGACTATAACTATTCTGGCTTGTGTACCATACAGCTGTTCAGGATTGCACTAGACAGTGTACAGAGCCTGAAGCACATAGCTCCATAGATTGTGTAGTGACTGGCTCCCACAGTTAGAACTCAGCTCTCATACCATTCAATGAGCGTAGAGCTGCAGTAATGCTACAAGGCCACTATACAAAATATGGCACATTCTCCTTTCAGCTCCATACACTATATAGTACCGGGCCTGGCTTCAGTCCCAAGCTGCAGATCCATGTGGGGACCAGCTGTTAGCCCTCACCTATTAAATAATGATAGCCTAACGACAGGCTATCAAATAACTTTGAAGAACACCTTTAGGTTAAGGTCCCACATAGTGAGCCACAGCAAAAAAGTGCTGTGGGAAAAACTGTGGCGGAAACGCATAGCACTTTTTCCACACTACTTTTAGAGAAAGTCCGCACAGTTTTCCTCTGCAGACTTCCTGCTTCAATAATACCTATACACCAGCAATAGCATAGGTATAGTTCACATACTGTGATTTACAAAAATACAATAGTTACTTTTCAATAAGCTTTTATTATTTTTTCACAAAATATAAACATACATAAAAGTGTAAGCAATTCTTAAAAATGAAAAGAAAGATATGACATAAATTATGTTGAGTTCAATTAAGGTAAGAAGTAAATGAGAATGGCACATAGATCTGTTGAGTCTAGCCACTGGGCATCCAAGCATCAACTAACAAAGTCATGACGGATCAATTGCAGAACTTCTGATAGTAGTTCATATAATAAGAGCAACTGCAGAATGGTGGAAGTAGTAGTATCTGACTGGTGAACATCAGGAAAGTGGGTTAGGAGGCCAAGGCATGAATGTTTACCACCTTGGCTAAGGGGGTAATAAATGTTTGAGTCTATAAAACACCCAGCCCGGCCAGATTCATTCAAAGTAGGTATCTCCAAACATACCATGTCAGAGAATCTTTTCAAAGTGGAACGTCTGATGGAGTATGTCGAGGAGTTTTTGAAGTGTCTGGATAGTCTGGGATTTCCAATGTTTAAGTAAGGCCAACGTTGGTAAGAGAAGGGTATGGCCAATAATCATCCTAAATTCTCGTGGGTAGACATGTGAAAAGTAGAGCTAGCTCTGGGGATGGAGGAATTGACAGTCCCACTATGAAAGATAGCTAAAGGAGATGTCTCACCAGTATTGGTGTAGGTGGGGACATGACCATAGTACGTGAAGGAGAGATCCTTGTTTGTTACATCCCCTCTAGCAAGTTCTAGAAAGTGTTATCCAGAAAGGAGTAGTAAAGCTACACTTTTAGATCTTGTTTAGGGATTAGATTTGATTTGATATTGGCCTAGGTCTTATCTCCAGTGGTACACCACCAGTCCCTAAGTGTGGCAAGATGGGTGGCAATATAATAATTATGAGTGTTGGGGATTCCCAGGCCTTCCATTCATTTTGAAGGAGAATGTGCCATAGTGTTTGATGAGTTCAGTGGCATAAACAAGGGATGCAGTCGGGTTCGTCAGTGATAGAATGATGTCATCAGTGTACAGAGAAATCATATGATTTGAGTTTGTGATGTCAACACCATGTATTGATTCATGTTGTCATGGAACCTGCACTAGTGGTTTGATAGTCAATATAAAAATCAATAGTGACAGCGAACATCCTTTCCTTGAGTCACTGCAAATGTCAACGCTATCTGACAGAATTCCATTAGTGGAGATACTAGCTGATGGAGAAGTGCAGAAATTTAGCATTGCATGTAATATAGTCCCCAAAAATGCCATCCTATCCAGGACCAAGAAGGTCCTAGCAAAATACTCTGAATAGGTTGCTTGTTCTTGGGGGTCAGTACTTTTGAACTGCACTCCTGATATCCTCCAGTGTGGGAGTTAGGTGTGATGTGGGTGAGTCCATAGAGTGGCCAAGCATGGCACTGACAAGATATTCCTCCAGGTTTAGAATTTTGGTGTTAGGAGATGGGTGGAGGAATTCAGCAGGTCTAGAAGTAGCACAACTGTTTTCGCCATCCCAGCAGAGATCCCATTCAAAGTAGTTGGTCAGGTTATTATCAGACCACTTCAGTGGCCTCTGTGCTTTCACCATGTTGTATTGCTTATATCTGGAGAGTGCAACAAAGTAATCACCAGAATGTAAGGGTTGCGATCACTTTGAGTTGCTACTCAGTGTGGTACTTTCAGGGTGTAAGCCACCACCATGCCTACCCCTGAATAAGTTTTGTGGGCAAGTGTTGTAAAAAGTGGTAGAGCTCAGTGTTATGGACTCAGAGTAGCTGTTAGGTGGATCAAAGGTGATGGTGAAGAGAGTTTCAGGACAAACACTATATTTCAGGTTTCAGGAGGAGTACCTCTTCGTAATTGCAGGCATCTGAATGACCCTTTCTGGGCTGAGCGTTCAGGTGCCAGGAGAAGTTGTAGAAGATTTGTTCGTGGCAAAGTCCACCTAAGCCAGCTCCACAAGTTTTGCTATATAAGTGAGGTAGCACTGAGTTAGCAGAAGAGCGGGGCCAAGAGGCCTTCAATATCCCTGAAGTTAAATATAGGTTGTCATCTTGGTAATCAAATATTGTGTCTGTCTCTCTCCGGTATACTTTGTATTGTTTAATCTCTGAGCGACTGGACTGTATTAGGCCTTTATGGCCAATGTAGCCCTAAAAGGGTTTATTTTTGCTTGATCAGTTGTAGTGTTTAATTGCACCATTTTAGGGTACATATAGCTATCTTTTATTAATTCTTTATAGGAAAGAACAGAAAATTATTTCAATTCTGCCATTCAATACCATATTGAATTTATTTTCTAGGTCAGTATAATCACATTGATGGCAGATTAGTATATGTTTTAAGTTTTACTAGTTTTGTAAAATAAAAACCCATTTTTTTTGCATTGTGGCTTCCAACGCCCATATCATTATTCAGGGGGAAAATTAAACTGGAGACAGATGAAGGGGGACATTAAAGTGGAGTCACATGAAGTGCGGGCATTAAACTGGAGGCAGATAAAGGGCGAGCATTAAATTGGAGTCAGATGAAGGACAGGCATTAAACTGGAGGCAGAAGAAGGGGGACATGAAACTGGAGGCAGATGGAGGGAGGGATATTAAACTGGGACAGATGAAGGGACATTAAACTGGGGGCAGATGAAGAGTGGACATTAATCTGGGGGAGATGAAGAGGAACATTAAGCTAGGGGGCAGATGGAGGGGGACATTAAACTAGGGGCAGCTGAAGGGGGCATTAAACTGGGGGCTGATGGGGGGACATTCAACTGGGGGCAGTTGGAGGGGACATTAAAGTGCGGTACCAGTGAAGAATATAGGTGCCCACAACCCAAATGTGCCCTGCATTTCTACAAAAGTAGTTAAAAAGGAGGACTGAGTCTCGGAGGTTGCCCCAGACTGCCACATTTTAAAAGGTCAGAGGACTGAGGAAGGGGTGAAGAACATAGTGCCATTGTATGGAACCTGCTGCTGTAAGTCAATAGTCTCCATGTTGTTTTGTAACAGGATGAACCTGAGCCAAGGAAACTGAGCCATGTGCGACCTTCCTATCTCTATTCTACCCTAGGGCCTGTATCCATGACCATTGTAGCCACCATGACCCTAGGGCCTGTATCCTTGACCACTGTAGCCACCACCTTGAGCCTGCTCCTGACAGCACTGTCTTCACACTGTTCACCACAGGTCACAGTACTTAAAAACAAACCCACTCTCTCCAATACAAAGAACAGTATCATATGAGATCCAGGTACTTGCATATTACATAGTAAGAAAATGAAGAAGCTGTTTAAACAGTTGTGACAATAATATCTAAATACATCATAAAATCTTCAAAGCGCACTTCAACTCACTTTATTCCTTCTGGATATGAGTCATTCAGGAATGTTCTGCAGAACATATTAAACTATGATAAGGATTTTATAAAACATTTACTGTGTATGTACAGTATAGATAATACATCTACTACTTCTATAATACAGTACTGGACTGGAAAAAAAGCTTCACAAATACTACACATCTGCTCATACATTACCTACACATTTTATTCCTTCTATTTACATGCTAATGATGTTAGAACTTTCCATAGGACACATACAGCATCAGTACCTTCACGCTTTAAAGGGAATGTCTACTCTAACTTTAACACTATGTCATTTTTTTCAACATTCTATGATGATTAATTTCTTAATCATTCTTTATACCATTCAAAGTGGCCTAAGTACCACAGTATCAGCCATAGTGACTGCCACAGGGCCCAAGACCTTAGTGGGCTTGGTGGGCCCCTGATGCTTTTTTTTATTTATTTTTTTTATAGCAGGCCACTGCTTGTGAGAGTAAACCCAGCAGGTAACATTCCATATATATTTATTTATGCATGTAGCTGTGAGCAGGAGTGGGAATCGGTAAGTGAAGCCACAGGCCAACGGCTACAGTATTTGATGGATGAACCACAGCAAATACTGCTATTATTATACTCTAGGGTCTTTTCAAACCCTGTAGTATAATGATCGGAGGCCCAGGGAAAATGACAAACAGAAAAACAGTGTTACTCACCTCTCCTAGGATCTGGTGCGACTCCCTGCAATATTTGGACCTCTTTAGTGACGTCCCAGTAACGTCACATGGCCCAGACTGGCGTCATTATGCATCACGACACTGGGTTGGCCTATGTGACGTCTGTGCCAAAAGTGATACAATGCTATGTTCTAATGGCTATTTAACTAAGGCAGTGGGAGGTCTAACACAGGTCTCCACATCTGCTATGTTTATGTAACATTGACAGACATACTGCACATTGCAATGCAGAGGTATTACAATATATTTAACTAGCTTTTACCCGCGACTTCGTCTGCGGTGATTTGAGAATTGGGCGGACACAGACGTGTGAAACTGTAAAAGTGCTTTAAAATGTTTGGTGGGCTAGCAAATGTGATGTGTTGTATTGTGTATGTCGTGATACAGACAATGTGATGTGTTGTATTGTGTCAGACAATGTGATGTGTTGTATTGTGTCAGACAATGTGATGTGTTGTATTGTGTATGTCGTGATACAGACAATGTGATGTGTATAGTGGAAAGCTATATGTAAAATGTGAGAGTGAGGGCTACTCCTGAGGTGACAGTAAGGAGTGTGCAGGCAGGTTGAGGCAGGAAATGCCAGGCAGTGTGTGTGAGTCTATAGCTGGGGCTAGGAGTCCTGCTTTTGTGAGTCTCCTGCTATGAAGCCATGTTGTTTAGTTGCACCAAAAGTAGCCTGTGACTCAATCCTAAGGGAAAAATATGTTTGTGGAAAATTGCACGCAAATCCGTCCAGGCGTTTTAGCGTGATTGAGGAACAAACATCCAAACTCACAAACATCCAAACATCCAAACACACAAACTTTCACACTTATAATATTAGTAGGATAACTGATTGGAGAGTTTGTGTTTCATTCCCTCCATCCATGGGGGATAGTTGGTTTAATAGTCCATGCGTCTCATCATCCTCTTGTTTGGTGACAGCTGGACACGTATTGGGCAGCAATCTCCACAGTGGCCTCTTCTTCTCCCAGTAGGATGTAGAGTTTCCTCTTCTCATCTGCAGATGTGAAGTCTGGGATGTGGGCAGAGAGTCTTTGGTAGTAGACGGCCCTCACAGCTGAGTATTTGGTGCAGTGTAGCAGGAAGTGGGTCTTGTCTTCTAGGGCCCCCTGGTCACAGTGCTGGCACAGTCTGTTCTCCCGTGGCTTGTACGTCTGCCTGTGCTGTGCTGTTTCAATTTCTAGGTTGTGGGCGCTCAATCTGTACCGGCTCAGGGCTTGTCTGTGTTTGGGGTGGTGCATTCTCTCCAGGTAGGGGGCCATGGTGTAGTCCCTTTGTATCTCTACAATCACAATGACCTGTATTATGAAGACAACCCATTCTTAAATGTTAGTGGTAACAACTGATCTGGTGTATCAAGGACTGTGGTACAGAGGATACACGCGTATCACATTGAAAGCAATAGAGAAAAAAGCAGCCAATTCATTTCTAGGGGAGCGCACGTATGTCGGCTCCCTTAGAAAGCAATGGGATCGGTTTTAACGCCGCTGATTCGGAACGAGTTACACGTTCAGAATCAGTGAGTGTATACTCAATGTGAATGCATACAAGAAAATTTCCCAAACTAATTTTTTAGGGACCACTTCAGTTCTGAAAGAGATTATAAAGGCCTATATATTAGAAACCTCCATAAATGACCCCATTTTCAAAACTGAACCTCTCAAATAATTCAAACCAGCATTTGGGATATTTGTTAACCCTTTAAGCATTTAACCATGAATTAATACAATATGGAGGTGAAATTTAGACATTTCTTTTTTTCTTTTTTTTTTACCAATATATTCATTTAGCCCAAAAATGAACACATTCACAAAGGGTTAAAGGAGAAAATGCATCTGACAGTTTGTTATGCAATTTCCCCAGAGCACAGAAATAGCACACATGTCATGTGGGTGTAAACTGATGTTTGGGCACTCGGCAGTGCACAGAAGGGAAGGAGTGACACTGGGCATTTGAAAAGCAGATTTTGCTGGAATAATTTTCAGGTGCCATGTCTCATTCACAGGGCCCCTAAAGTACCAAAACAATGGAAATGCCCTAAAAGTGACCCCATTTTGGAAACTACACTACTCACAGAATTCATCAAGGGGTCTAGTGAGCATTTTGACCCCAGCCATTTCACAGATTTTACTAAAATTGGGATGTGTAAATGAAAAATTACTAAAACGTCACTTTATTCCCAAATTTTTCATTGCAAAAGGAGCTAAAGGAGAAAAAAAAAAACCACAGTTTGTCAAACAATTTCTCCTTTACACAGCAATACCTCATATAAGGTCATACTCTTCTATATGGGTACATGGTGGGGCTCAGAATGGAAAGAGTACTTCAAAGTGAAAATTTTAATTTTTAAAGAAATATGGAATTACTAGCTTTTACCCGCGACTTCGTCTGCGATGATTTGAGAATTGGGCGGACACAGACGTGTGAAACTGTAAAAGTGCTTTAAAAAGTTTGGTGGGTTAGCAAATGTGATGTGATATATTGTGTATGTCATGATACAGACAATGTGATGTGTTATATTGTGTATGTCGTGATACAGACAATGTGATGTGTCATATTGTGTATGTCGTGATACAGACAATGTGATGTGTTGTATTGTGTCAGACAATGTGATGTGTTGTATTGTGTCAGACAATGTGATGTGTTGTATTGTGTCAGACAATGTGATGTGTTGTATTGTGTATATCGTGATACAGACAATGTGATGTGTATAGTGGAAAGCTATATGTAAAATGTGAGTGAGTAGAGTGAGGGCTACTCCTGCGGCGACAGTAAGGAGTGTGCAGGCAGGTTGAGGCAGGAAATGCCAGGCAGTGTGTGTGAGTCTATAGCTGGGGCTAGGAGTCCTGCTTTTGTGAGTCTCCTGCTAGGAAGCCATGTTGTTTAGTTGCACCAAAAGTAGCCTGTGACTCAATCCTAAGGGAAAACTATGTTTGTGGAAAATTGCACGCAAATCCGTCCAGGCGTTTTAGCGTGATTGAGGAACAAACATCCAAACTCACAAACATCCAAACACACAAACTTTCACACTTATAATATTAGTAGGATATATATAGATGTAAAATTTTGCTAGGGCACACAGCAGGGCTGAGAAGGGAAGGAGCAATGCGCTTTTTAGCTTTTGGAGTAGATTTAGATGGACTTTCTGGATGCTATGTTGTTTTAGCATAGCCCTAGTAGTGCCAATAAACTGGAATTCCCTAAGAAGTAACGCCATTTTGTAGGGGAAATTTTAAGGTCTCTGCAAATGTGACATGGTATCCAAAAACCAACAATTTAGGGCTCATTCACACTACGTAAACGTCAGCTTATTCTGAACGTAAAACATGTTGAGAATCAGCGGCGTATAAAGCAGTTCCATTCATTTCTATGGGAGCCGGCATACGAGCGCTCCCCATAAAAATGAATGGGCTGCTTTTTTCACTACGAGCACTCCCATTGAAGTGAATGGAAAGTGCCCGCGTGTACGGCTAGCTCTGCTCATTGCGAGCCGTACACGCGGGCACTTTCCATTCACTTCAATGGGAGTGCTTGTAGTGAAAAAAGCAGCCCATTCATTTCTATGGGGAGCGCTCGTATGCCGGCTCCCATAGAAATGAATGGAACTGCTTTATACGCCGCTGATTCTGAACGTGTTTTACGTTCAGAATAAGCTGGCGTTTACGTAGTGTGAATGAGCCCTTAAATATGAACTCTAAAAGCACATAGCTCACATCTGCACCCTACTGTGTGCCCAAATGGCAGTTTGCACCCAAATGTATGATACTGTTGTACCCAGAATAACGTATTTAATGTGGGTATTATCTGCACAGCTGGGCACAAAAGGGAAGAAGCACTATTTTGTTTTTTGGAGATGTGAGGGAATGCTATGTGGCTTTTGGGGTGCACATTTAATTTTGAAAAATACACCCCTCAAAGAATCGGTCACTTACTTGGCAGCACTGTAAGTGATCGACTGCTTCACCCCAAGTGTGCAAAGGAGCACTATCGTAGGTCCTCCCTCCCAACCGCGATCAGGCTGTATAATCTACATCAGACCAAGCGAAGATCACTCCGCACAGAGAACTAAGTGACCCTGAAGTCTCTCTTCTTTCTTCTTTTACTTAGCTGCTACAGACTCCTAGTATATCTTCTTTTTCTCAGTATGTGAATCCACTTCTGTAATATGTTACTGTTTTATTATCCTGTATTTGTATTACTATGCTGCTGTAACATACTGAAATTTCCTCACTGTGGGACTATAAAAGGATTATCTTATCTTTTCTTATCAAGGGGTATAAGTGAGAATTAGTATCCCAGACATGAATACACAGTGATGGTGAAGAGTGAATATGTAAGCTGTGCAGAGTACATTGGGAACACCAAATTCAAATTCCCCACTAGATCCCCAGTGGCTCCTATGATTGGGGGGGGCACTTTTTTTTTACATCTTTTATTTGTCCCATAAGGACACCTGAGCCAGTGATGCATTGATCGCTGGTTTAGTACTATAGACTGCAATACACAGCCTATACAGTCCTATGAAAAAGTTTGGGCACCCCTATTAATCTTAATCATTTTTAGTTCTAAATATTTTGGTGTTTGCAACAGCCATTTCAGTTTGATATATCTAATAACTGATGGACACAGTAATATTTCAGGATTGAAATGAGGTTTATTGTACTAACAGAAAATGCGCAATATGCATTAAACCAAAATTTGACCGGTGCAAAAATATGGGCACCTCAACAGAAAAGTGACATTAATATTTAGTACATCCTCCTTTTGCAAAGATAACAGCCTCTAGTCGCTTCCTGTGGGCTTTTAATCAGTTCCTGGATCCTGGATGAAGGTATTTTGGACCATTTCTTTCTACAAAACAATTCAAGTTCAGTTAAGTTTGATGGTCGCCGAACATGGACAGCCCGCTCTCAAATGATCTGAAAACAAAGATTGTTCAACATAGTTGTTCAGGGGAAGGATACAAAACATTGTCTCAGAGATTTAACCTGTCAGTTTCCACTGTGAGGAACATAGTAAGGAAATGGAAGACCACAGGGACAGTTCTTGTTAAGCCCAGAAGTGGCAGGCCAAGAAAAATATCAGAAAGGCAGAGAAGAAGAATGGTGAGAACAGTCAAGGACAATCCACAGACCACCTCCAAAGAGCTGCAGCATCATCTTGCTGCAGATGGTGTCACTGTGCATCGGTCAACTATACAGCGCACTTTGCACAAATAGAAGCTGTATGGGAGAGTGATGAGAAAGAAGCCGTTTCTGCACGTACGCCACAAATAGAGTTGCCTGAGGTATGAAAAAGCACATTTGGACAAGGCAGCTTCATTTTGGAAACAAAAATTGAGTTGTTTGGTTATAAAAAAAAGGCGTTATGCATGGCGTCCAAAAAGAAACAGCATTCCAAGAAAAACACATGCTACCCACTGTAAAATTTGGTGGAGGTTCCATCATGCTTTGGGGCTGTGTGGCCAATGCCGGCATCGGGAATCTTGTTAAAGTTGAGAGTCGCATGGATTCCACTCAGTATCAGCAGATTCTTGAGAATAATGTTCAAGAATCAGTGACGAAGTTGAAGTTACGCCGGGGATGGATATTTCAGCAAGACGATCCAAAACACCGCTCCAAATCCTCAGGCATTCATGCAGAGGAACAATTACAATGTTCTGGAATGGCCATCCCAGTCCCCAGACCTGAATATCATTGAACATCTGTGGGATGATTTGAAGCGGGCTGTCCATGCTCGGCGACCATCTAACTTAACTGAACTTGAATTGTTTGTCCAAAATACCTTTATCCAGGATCCAGGAACTGATTAAAAGCTACAGGAAGCGACTAGAGGCTGTTATCTTTGCAAAAGCAGGATCTACTAAATATTAATGTCACTTTTCTGTTGAGGTGCCCATACTTTTGCACCGGTCAAATTTTGGTTTAATGCATATTGCACATTTTCTGTTAGTACAATAAACCTCATTTCAATCCTGAAATATTACTGTGTCCATCAGTTATTAGATATATCAAACTGAAATGGCTGTTGCAAATACCAAAATATTTAGAACTAAAAATGATTAAGATTAATAGGGGTGCCCAAACTTTTTCATAGGACTGTATGTGCATTGCAGTCTGTAGGAGGAAGTCAGTCGATGTAGACTTTGGCTGACTGACTTAAAGGGGTAAACAGTAAATATAAAAACTATATAAACTTAATATCCCCAGAATCATACTGAACCATAGAATAGAGGTGACTTGTCATTTTGGCTGCACAGTGAATGCATAAAGTCCAAAGGAAAGTCAGAGAAATGCACTTTTTTTTTTTCCAATTCTGCCTCATTCTTCTTTTTTTTTTTTTTACAGCTTCCCAGTACATTGTTACAGAATATTAAATGGTACTATTACATAGGACACTTTGTCCCACAAACATTAAACTCTCATATGGCTCTGCGAATGGAAAAATAAAAAGTTATGGGATTTGGAAGGCGGGGAGTCAAAAACAAAAATCAAAAACCACCTGGGGTGGTAAGGGGTTAAGAAATATTTTCCAAGTCACTGTATTTTTATTCTTTTTAAGTCCTGTTATTTACACTTTGGTCAATAAAATTAATGATAGACTGACACTTGTCATTTTCATTTCAGCTGTCACCCCCATTTACATTATAGAAGAAAGTAGAAGATAACACCTCTATAGATAGCACCACTGGTCGTCCACTGAATGAAGCAACGATACAGTACACTCTTTCCATCAATGGCTGTGGATGGCTCTCTTCTCATCACTTTTCACCAATATGCCTGACCAAGCAGTCCTGGAGTATCTCTCACTGCTGAATGAAGATGACCATGGTCTCTGTTCCTACAGTCCCTGCGGTCATCCACCTTTCCTAACTCTTGAATGCAGGACAGTTGCAAGGATACATGTCATACGCATGACTTACTATTTGGGGATTCATGCAATAGTATAATAACCCCAATAACAGTTTTTATGATCACTTGCCTGTATTTTATTTATTAATTTTTTTATTACTTTATTACTTTTTCATTCAAATTTTTGTAGCCTAAGGCCTCATATAGCAGAAACACAGTATTTTAGGCTGCTGTGGAATAGCAACGTGAATTTGATTTCATTACTGTCATCTACACATTGTGGGAAATAAGAGCTGCATTTTTGATGATCATGCCATGTTAATATTAGTTGTAGAATCCAAAGAGCTTTGCCTATATATTGGAAAAGGGAAGAAAAAAAGCAGAGAAAGACGCAGTAAAAACTCAATGAAAACGCAGTGCAGACGTCTTTTTCGCAGTGATTCACTATGTGGGACCTTAGTGTTAAGGTGTTTATATAACCCATACAGAACCATAGAACTTCTGGTTCATGTAGTAAGCAATATGTCATGCAGATACACTACATAAACTCCTTTCTATATCATAATGTTATCTCAGAAAGAAAGAAGGACATGTTAATGATAATGCCCCCTAAATACTGTCTTAATATGATAAGTAAATGCCTACATTTCTAAGGGAACACAACTTTAGGACATTCATAATCATAAGCCATGTCATGTTATTTAACAGCTGAACTTAGCTGTCAAATAAGCTCCACTTAAAGGAATTGCCTGAAGCACAGCAGGGTTGGTCTGTCTGTGCTATTAAGTGCTGGCATGCAGTAGAAAGATGACAAGATGAATAAGATGTTTTTCACTATAGCAGCACTCATCTTCTGGTAACACATCAAATAAGATTGCCCAACACTAAATACTTTGTTAAATTTCTACTGAAAAACAAAGACATGTAATTTATATGGATCTAAAAATGAATGAAGAATATCTATTAGCGCGGCTTGTCTCTGTCACGGCATGCAACCAGTCATTCTAGGAAACATTCTTTTTAATGTGAATACTAAAGGGGAAAAAACTGCAGCATTTTGGGAGTCTGGGTGTATGGAAAATAAGTCTGGTACTGGAGTCAATGGATTCTTTGGGAATAGGGTAGGGCTGAGGACTCAAGGCAAATACGAGTCCACATCCCCTGTGTTACAGATGTAGCCATGTTTTTGAGAATAACAATAGAAAATGACATTTTTTTAAACCATATTTTTATGCTCGAAGTATGTTTTGTTTTTTTAATGATGTTTTCTATTTATTTAAATCTTTCAGTTTTCACTCTGACCACTAAACTTAATAATAGACTGACACTTGCCAATTCTGTAAGGGTTTTCTTTGCATCAGTCACCTCATTTACATAACAAGACATAGATTATAATGAAAGATAACACCTCTATAGAGAACACCATTGATACATGATTGCATCCATTGCTGACAATTGATGATGTCACAGCTAATTTACTACTCCTACCCTCCACAGAAAATAAGTTGGCTTTAGTCTACTGCTGGCTATGGCTGTGATAGTGCTGTGAAGCAAAACAATATGATAAAACTGATATATACGTATTTCACTATCTGGTTGCAATAAATGAAAAAAAAAAGTGATATACTGTATCTCTTTAATCACTTCAGTACCGGGCCAATTTGTGGTTCAGGACTAGACACATTTTAGGTTTATTTTGTTTGTGTGGTTTTGAAGGTAGTAACATTTTCATCATTTGGGTTATTCAACTAATTTCTGCGTCTTTTGTCGGTGACACATAGGGCTTTTTATGTTGTTTTTATATTTGCATGTATTTATTTTTATTTTTTTTATATCCGGGAAAATATAAACAAAATAGGAGGAAAATAGTGACTGTTTTTCACTTTTTTTTTTTAATAAAAGAAAGTGCTACTAAAAAACTTTACAAAACAGTATTTCTTCTCCGTTGTAGCAATTTTTATTTTGTATAATGTCATTGGGGGTGAGGCTAGAACCCTTAATAAGGATGTTTTATTGGCATATCATTTTATTTATTTTATTTACATTTTTTAAAAAATTTTCTATTAATTTCTACATTGGATCCCCATAAGGTCCTAATAGACCTTTGGGCACATCTGATCACTTTTTTTATTGTTAGGGAGGCTGATTTCCACTGTAACTGGGGCTGGTACATTTAGCTCCAGTTGCAAGAGAAACACAGCTTCCTACATGTTGTTATAACACTGAGGGTAAGTTCACATGGGGTTTTTTGGTCCTGAACCTGAGGCGGAGGCAATCTCAGGTTCCGAAGCAAAAACCGGGTAGCCGCGACTGAAAGCCGGTGCACTGCATCGGTATCCAGTTGCACACTCTGCTCCGGATTAGGCCCGATGGATGGGCCTAGTCGGGAGGAGAGAGTGTCTTCAGGCCTAATTGCGAGGCGACTCTGCCTGAAGAACGAGCATCTCAATTCTATTTCCGGGAGCCGGAAGAAACGGCTCCCAGAAAAGAGAACTGACTGGCTCCCATTGATTTCAATGGGAGCCATATTTTTGGTCAGTATTTTGAGGCGGATACGGATACAGCGTGAATTTAGCCTAATAGAGATAATCTGGGTCCTGTAGGACCCAGCAGCAATAAGGCTAGGTTCACACAGGGTCTTTTGTTCCAGATTTTGACGCGTCTTCTGTGTCAATATTCGGCTCAAAAAACCGCCTCCCATTGAATTCAATGGGTTCCTTTTTCCACGAGCGATTTGTTCTTGCTCGCGGAAAAAAGAAGCGACATGCCATTTCTTGTCCGCGGCGCGACACTCCTTCCCGACTAAGCCCATTCATTTGGGCCTAATCCGGTGCGTAATGCCGCAACTGGATGCCAGTGCACTGTATGATTCTGAGGCGACATCCATGTCTAAATCCAGTCCATGAAATTCCCCGTGTGAACCCAGCCTTAGAAGACTCTGATTTCGGCAAATCACTTTTGCTGCCTTGCAGCTGCTGAGTTCTGCTTGAAGTAGTTAATATGACTTTTAATATGTTAAGTAAACTGTAAATAATCACTTTAAGGCCTTGGCCCTATTTTTGGGAAAAAGCAGTGTTTTGGTCTCCATGGCAAAAAAAAAAAAGCTTTGTTTTACAATACCTGTAAAATGGATGGGATTCTGGCTAATCCTATGAACACATTGCAGAAAAAAATCTGTAGTGGAAAAGCAGCATTTTCAAAAACATTTGTATTTCTGCAAATCACAAGCTGTCAATTATACCCACAGAAATGCTGGCGTTTTCCATATAGGTATGATAGGGGTAGAAAGTATGCAGAGCAAAAACTGAGTGGCTTTTCTGTGAAAATGTTGCAAAAGAAAATTGATGCATTGCTGCTGCTTTTTTTTCCGGAGCATTTTTTAGTTGCGTTTCTCTAAGTGGGACCTTAGCCTAACTCAACTGTTCTGCATTGTTTTCAATGGATTTTGATGTCACGGTGCAGTGAGTTATCAGATTCAAGTTGAAGATGGCTACATCTATATTAGTCTTCTAAACAACTTGTAGTAATATTAACATTTTTTTTAATCAATACTTTACTGTTGAGAAAATACATTTTTAATCAATATGAATTGTTTTCTGTCATAGTGGTATGACCATGTGTGTCGGAGCACCATTTATTACCTATTATGACCTCACATCAAGGAACTGTAAATTTTTATGTGAAGGGGTAATGGGAAAAAAAGCAATGCTCTAGCGATCCGCAGCCAAAAAGTGCTGCGAAAAAGACTGCAATGGAAACGACTCATGTCTTTTTCTGCCATGCTTTTTTCAGAAAGTCTACAGAGTTTTCCTCTGCTGACTTTCTGCCTCCATGATAACTATACAGAAAACATCAGCACTTCCATAGGTGTAATTGACATGCTGCAATTTACAAAAATGCAACGGTTATTGAAATTGCAGCATTTCCGCTGCAGATATTTTTCTGCAATGGGTGGATGGGATTAGTCAGAATACCACCCCATTTGCAGGTACTGAAAAACCCTGTGGTTTTTGCAACATTGGCACCAAGCCTCAAAGTTGATTTTCTCCAAAGAAACATTGAACTTGGGTATGTTTACTGTGTCAATAACCTATCATAAAAACGAGGGGTCAGAACGGTCATACGTGCAACCAGACTCAGAAGCCAGGGAGTCCCACATAGGTACACATTAGGGCTGGATAAATGTTTTTGATCTCCTTTCTGATTTCTTCTGATGGCTGGCATCAGTTTATGACCCCTGGTGAGCTGGAGAGAGAAGATATATGATATATAGCATTCCACTGTCAGAAAAGAACATATAAAGTTATTATATGCTGCCCCTGCTACCTCTTGTGTCACCCCCTCTACCTCATAGATTGTAAGCTCTTGCAAGCAGGGCCCTTAGTCCCATTGTGTGAAATGACTTTTCTTGTAATGTATCTTTGTCTGTATTTGAACCCTACTAATTGTACAGCGCTGCGGAATATGTTGGCGCTATAGAAATAAATTTTATTATTATTATTATTATGAGCATGATTACTATGTGGGAATACTGACAGTGGATGGGAATGATGTGAAGCTTGAATGCGCAAACATGTTATGAACAAGTAAGAGGAATAGGGAAGTATAGATCCTGCTAAAATGTACGGATGAGATGTGGCTGATGAGTGTGAGAGGTTGGGCAGTGAAGGCGAAGCTGTGCATTTGCATTGGGGCCCAAGAGCCTTCAGTTACGGCCCTACAAGGCACATACCAGTCCGTGATGACTCCAGCCTTAGTGGCATATTTGGGGACTCCAGTCTTACTATTTTACCTACTGATCAAGGTACATCCTTTGTTTGGCTCTTCTTCCAGTTTGCTATTTGACTCTGATCCTGATCTTGCCTTGTTTCTAGATTATACTCCTCTCACCTTATATTTGTCACATGGTACTTATTGTTGTACTCCTGGTTCTGATCTCATTTGTCCTTGGAGTCTTAGCCTTCAGCTTGTCATATTCTAGCTGTTTCTTGATGTTGATCCTTTGGTGTTGACCCTTTTCTGTGTACACTTCAGTTCCCTACCAGAGAGGCAATACTTTTCCATGTAATCCCTTGTCTGGTCTCATCTTCCAATAATCATCCAGCTGGAGATCCAGGTTAATTTAAGAAAATAGGTTGTATTGCATTGTCATCTGCAATATCATCATATTGAACCACCATGTGCCAACAAGACATATTAACATTCAGTGCATAGACACTATAAAGTAAGATATAATTTATCTGAATGTACACAATGGAAGAAATTTTATGCCAATAACTATTGATATTGATGCAAATTAAATTATGGGGATAATGTCTATCCTTAGGGAGAGACCATCTTCTCAGGTGTGTGGAGACTTATACAGCCGTAGTTGCTCCACTGCAAAGGAACATGGGAAGAATATGCAAATCTGTCTCCCAAGATGTAAACTGTATAACACCTGAGAACGTGGTCTCTCCCTAAGGATAGACGTCATCCCCACAATCTGGTCTCACAGCCTCTCACTTAAACCAAATCAATTCTCTCTATGCTGTGCTGATGAAGTCCAAAGAGACAGAAATGGTGCCGTCCGTAGCTGAGAAATTGATTTGGTTATAACCTCGCATCATGCAGCAAAGGCTTCTGGGAAGTCAGGCATGATGTTCCGGGTGCTTGCTATAGAGGGCAGCATAACAGAGGCACTGTCTCCCTGTTTACATCTTGAGAGACAGATTTGCATATTCTTCGCATGCAAATTAAGTTGACATATATAAGTTACAGAGGAGTATTATGTATGTATGTATGTATACTACCAAAATCACTTACATCAGAACTGAACCATGGAACAGTAGAAAAAGATGGCTTGGTCTTAGACTTACCTATCAACTTACAGGACTTAAAGGACTTGCAGCAGTTGCATAAGTATCGGGATAGCAATGGTACCAGATGCCATAGGTTCTCTTTGGTGACATTCCAGACATCATGTGGGCCAGTGTGGAATCATTATACATCGTGACACCAGCCTGGCCCATGTGATATCTGTGCTGATGATGACTATGGCTGAAAGCAACAGGGGTTGCAGTGGAGCCCAGTATAGATAAGTAACACTGGTGTCTGTTTTTCATCTCCCCTGGGCCTCTGATCATTATACTCTGAGGTCTGAAAAGACCCCAAAGTATAATAATAGTTCATGGGGGCATAATACTGTATATAGGGGCCACTGTGGGATATTATACTGTGTGGAGGGGCTGCTATGGGACATTATACCGTCTGGAGGCCACTTTGGGACATTACATTGGTGCGTTATACTGTGTGGGTGCCAGGAAAGAAAGTGGAAAGTTTATTGGGACCCAGTCTTTTCTAGTTACATCCCTGATTTGCAGATAACATCTTAGCATCAGATGCTGTGTGCCACTTTCTAATATTTTGAGGAGACTATTTTTCCAAGATTTATAACTGTTTTGGGGGCACGAGAGGGATCTGTTCATTATTAGGAAGGTAGTTTTAATTCTACAACTAATTATTGTAAGTATTACACATTACATACATGTGCATTCTCCCTTCTTTAAGCCTACAATAAGATCAGTCACAATAAATGCTTATGTCTATAGTATTTTGGCAATTTTCTTTCATGGTTCAATGAACCCTAGTAACATTAACAGTCACACTGACTTTACCAGTTTGCAGTAGACATATACTGTAGTAACATGCTACAGACCGGGGGAAGTGTGATTATCACATGCACACTGTACAGCTACAGACATTTCTTGACATTATGAGTGAATTTCAGTTCCAACATAGACACAGCAGGTTTAGTTAACATAAAACATTATATATAAAATTCTATTTTCAAAAAAGCTATCGTTCTGCATAAAACCAATAGCAGAAATGTAACAGATCACAATATGTAGTGTCACCAGAGTTATAGGAACTCCACCACTGTTTCTGATCATAAAGATGCACCTGTCTGCAGCCCTTATACGCTTGACCGGCCGTATTTGACTTTATCGAGACCAAACCAAACCCCCCTTCCCCTCACTAAACCCCTTGTGTGTGATCTTCTCATAAATACAGACCAAGTTACCTTTGAATGGGTGGGGTCGGTCACAGCTTTATTAAATATATATTATCTGACATAAGCAGTAACCCCTGTTCCCCTCCTCCTCAGCGAACGTTTTGGTGTGTGCCCCCCGGTGGGGCACGTCGCTGGTACTCTACCTCGCTGAGAAAGGGGGCCAAGGTCCTGCTACTATGCCTGCTGTGACAATTTAATGCAAATATATATTTACAGCATGTCATTTTGCTAACATAAAGAAGAAAACAAATAAAACTTTTATCTGCACGGTACATAGTTACATAGTCAATGAGGTTGGATAAGGACATTATTCCCTATAAATGCTACAGTGTTGATCCAGAGGAAGGTGAAAAACCCCATGAGGCTCATGCCAATTTGCCCTGTTTTAGGGGGAAAATTCCTTCCCGACTCCAAATCTGGCAGTCAGTATAAAACCCTGGATCAACATGTCCTTAAAATTCTAGAGTCCATAACCTGTTATATTTTACTCTTCAAGAAAAAAGGGGCATCCAAGGAAAGAGGGGTACAATCATAATTGAAAAGAAAATGACTTAGCGGCTCGGTTTAGGTGTGGGTGGGTGGGGGGTTGCTTTGTCAGCTCTGGCCGGATTCCAAAAGGAATTCCCCACCCAGAGCTGCCCTGGATAATCCTGTGGGAGGCCCCGCCCCCCTCCCCGGGCCACCAATGAATGGGAAAGAAAAAACCCCTTGAGGGGAAGGGCATAGGTCACTAACGGCCGCTCAATATCCGGCTGGCTTATACAGCAAGCCGGCTTGCAGACCGGCCGTATTTGACTTTATCGAGACCAAACCAAACCCCCCTTCCCCTCACTAAACCCCTTGTGTGTGATCTTCTCATAAATACAGACCAAGTTACCTTTGAATGGGTGGGGTCGGCCACAGCTTTATTAAATATATATTATCTGACATAAGCAGTAACCCCTGTTCCCCTCCTCCTCAGCGAACGTTTTGGTGTGTGCCCCCCGGTGGGGCACGTCGCTGGTACTCTACCTCGCTGAGAAAGTGGGCCAAGGTCCTGCTACTATGCCACCGGATCTCGGTGTAACCTACAACGAGGTCCGACCCCCCCTAGCAGGAACAGCGCCCTTTCTATGCCACCTTGAATCCCGGAAAGAAAAAGGTCCAACCCAGTATCATTCAGGTGTACCCCATCTTTTCGCAGCAGCATCCGATTGTCCCCTTCAAGCTGGTAGTGCCTGACCACTACCCCGCCCAGTGTCTGTATGTGGTGTGATATTACTCTGTTGAGGGCTTTTCTTGTTCTCTCAAGCGCGGGCGGACTAACAGCGCCGTGCCACTGTGACCTCGGAATCATCTCAGACCATACGGGGACTAGGGCTGGGAAAAGTTCTGGAAACCTGCAGAAATCCACTCGCATCCTGGCAATTAGTTCCGGCCGCCGGATGGAGACCATGTCGTTGCCACCTGCATCGATTACTAACACCACCGGGACCTGAGTGGCTCTACTAGCGTTGAGGACCTCCGGAAAGACTTGTTCCCACTTCATGCCCCGTATGCCGAGCCACTGCACCTGTACGTTTCTGAAACCCAGCTGGAGGCCCATCGGCTGGACTGCTGCTCACTTTGCGGCCCAAAAGACATAGGAGTGTCCGATGATCCAAACCACGGTGGGGGACCCTGTGAACAACAACATGGGTTAAAAACAACGAATCATCAAGCAAACCAAACTTTTGGGCCCCCCCCCATCCCCCCTTTATATATAAACCCCCCTTTTTTTTTTCTTTTTTTTTTAACTGATGATTAAACCAGGTCTGACGTAACGCCTATAGCAGTTGGAGCGCCATCGTCCTATGCGTTTCACCTCTTCCTCTGCCAGGCCTGCCGCATCGGCAGCCGTCGCAGCCCCGATGCGGAAGGAGTGGGTACCAAACTCTGTTGGCGATACCCCATTGGCTTCTAGACACTTCTTGAACACTGCTTCAAACTGGAACCTTGTTAAGGGGGAACCATCCTTGTGGACTAAAAACTGGGTAGCGGCTGGTCGGGATACTGCATATGTCTTAACCGTTTTGACCGGGCACAACGGGCCGCTGAGCTTCGCTATTGATAACCATGCCCCTTGGCCGTAAATGTCAGTTTTAGATCGGCGGACCCTAAGCCTGAGTGACTCCGGGAGAATGACTATGTCCTCTGCTGCTAAACCTGTTGCTACCCGCCGGGATCTAGCTACTAGCTCCCCAATTCTTAGTGCTCCAAAAAAGGCTAAAACAAAGGCACAGGACATAAGGACTGCTTCGTATGGTGTTGTGCAAACCGTTATAGTGACGTCCACCAGGCGCCGCAATAGGAGGAATGATACTGGCCGCCGGTGATCCTTCTTTCTCCTGGCCTTTTTTAGCCCTTTTAGTATCAGCTGAATTGGGAACTCTTTTGTTACATCGGGGAGGCCTAGCAATTTTAACCCAAATGCCACGCCAGATAGGCGCCTTGCCGCGGTTGCGGCGGACACCCCTGCTGCTGCTAAATGAGCAACGTACTCATACGTCAAAACCCTGCAGCCCGCTGCGTCCATTGCCCTGTCAGGAGGGCCTAATGATAACCACTCTCTCCACGATTTCTCGTGGCCTGCCCAGGTAGAGGCTGTTATCGCGTCCTTCAGTAGCCGTGTCAATATTGGAGCCCCAAGTCCCATAGGAAGGGTGGGCACGGGGAGCCCTCCAACTCCGCCTTCGGATGGTAATCCCTGAAGCGCTCCCACTGGAAACGAGAAAGAGAGTCAGCAACAACGTTTTCAACACCAGGGACATGTCTTGCTTTAAACACTATGTTAAATTGCAGGCAACGTAATACCAGGTGCCTCAAAAGAGCTAGGACTGGTAGGGAGCTGGAAGACAAGTGGTTAATTGCCAGGACGACACTTTCATTGTCACACCAAAAAAAAATGCGCTTGTTAGTCATGGCTGGCGCCCATAGCTCCAGTGATACCACTATTGGGAACAGCTCCAGCAGGGTCATGTTCTTTGTTGCACCGGCAGTTACCCAACCCTGTGGCCATGGGGCCGCTGACCAACATTCGCCAAACACTGCACCATAGCCTGTTGAGCCAGCCGCGTCGGTATACAACTGGAGGTCCGAGTTCGACAACTCCTTCTCTGGGAAGCATGATATGCCCACATAGTCAGACAGAAAGGACTTCCAGACTTCCAAATCATCCCGCATGACCCTGGTTATATGGACATAGTGGAGGGGCATTCTCTTTCCGGCGGTGGCCATGGCCAGACGCCTGGAAAAAACCCTGCCCATAGGAAATATTCTGCATGCAAAGGTCAATTGCCCCAGTAGCGACTGCAACCGGACCAATGGAACTTTCTTTGCACTGCGGCACACCTCTATGTCCTGTTTTAACCTGATGAGCTTGTCCTGCGGGAGCTGAAGAACCATCCTGTCAGTGTCAATCAGGATTCCCGGGAAAGAGAGGCACGACGCTGGTCCCTCCGTTTTTCCACTGGCCAAAGGGACTCCGAACTTATCTGCAAGGAAACGGAACATGTTGAGTAAATAAAGGCATTGTGGGGAGCTCTTAGGACCGACAAATAGAAAATCATCCAGGTAATGTATTACCGAAGAGGAGCCTGCCTCCTGCCGCAGTACCCACTCTAGGAAAGTACTGAAAACCTCAAAATAACGGCAAGAGATGGAGCACCCCATGGGTAAGCACATATCATAGTAGAAACTCCCTTCAAGCTGACAACCCAGCAAGTGAAAACACTCTGGGTGTACAGGTAGGAGCCGGAAGGCGGATTCTATGTCTGTTTTTGCAAGCAGAGCGCCGCGTCCTGCACTCACTACCAGGGACACTGCCTTGTCAAAGGATACATAGGACACTGCTGTTTCCTCCTTAGGGATACCATCATTGACAGATTCTCCATGTGGGAAGGATAGGTGATGGATAAGTCTGAATTTTCCTTCCTCTTTTTTGGGAACCAGGCCCAGTGGCGACACTCTCAGGTTTTTAAATGGGGGTTCGGTAAAGGGGCCCGCCATGCGACCCAAGGTCACCTCTTTCTCAATTTTTGCACGTGCTGTGCTCATGTCCCTTTTAATTGAACGTAGATTGTCCGCTAGTGTAACAGATGAACTTTGTAAATGGGGTATGTAGAAACCAACCGTGAAACCATTAATGAGCATATCTGCCTCTCGCCTCCTTGGGTATCTGTCGAGCCAGGGGCGCATCCTTTCTACGATCACCGGTGTCCTCGGCTGACACTGCACCCTTTTGGGGGACTTAAACCTTCTTGCGCATCGCAAGGCTGCATGGGCCCCCCCCACAGGTGGTGCATTCATGTTTAAAACGACAGGAGGCATGGAATCTACAGTACCCTTCATTATACATCCAACATGAACCCGTCTTGTGTGTTGCCGCTGCGGGCACCCATGCTCCTGCAGCGGCTGCGGGCCGAAAGGGATTCCTTGCCAGCTTGGGGTTCATCATTATTTGAAACCATACATCAGTAGCTTTTGAAGCCCATCCTACCTCTTGGCGCAGAGCCAAGCGCCGCCGAAATTTCTCGTCATACCTCCACCATGTTGAACCACCATACACATTATATGCTGAGAGAATGATATTCTGATATACAAACAGCTCAGGTGCTTTCTCTGGCTTAGCCTGGCAAAGTATACATGACATTGTGCTAAAGGCCTGGATCCAATTGTTAAAAGTCTTTGCCACCCTGGGCTTTTTGTCCTCTCCTCTCCTGTACTCCTGCTCTTTATCCACTGTAGGTTGGTCCTGAGATATCAGCGACCATATATCCAAGAATTCCCCTTTTATAATTTTTTCCCGCACGTCCCCTGGCACGTGCGTGCCCAGTGGTGCCACTCCACAGAAGAATGTATCATTCCATAACCAACTTTCTGGCAGCTGCGCAGCCACACCCGTTGCAGACTTAGGAGGGGGGGGTGTAGTTTCCAGCTTATCTAGGATTGCCTTCAACATCTGTATCACAACGCCATTATTCTGGTGCTGTGTGGCCTCACTAGTTGTAAGCGGTGCCCTCCCCTCCAGCTTAGCTAGCATAGCCTTACACATATCCAAGACATCCCCACCAGTTGAGGTCTGTGCAGACCAAGCTTTCGAGCAAGCAAACTCACCGGTTGGAATGATGGTCGGATGTGCGTTGTCTGCGGGTGGCTGCAGCAGCATTGATCCATTTGCCAACGGTTCCTGGGTGGCTGTGGGCTCCATACTCCGATTTTTGGATTCCACCTGGCCATGTGGCCTTCCTTCCACGTCTGAATCCCTCGAAGATGTGCCAGAGGAGTGTGATGCTGACCTCTCCCTGCTATAACCACGATGACGCCTGCCGCCTTGCATTCGGGACCTCATGCTAAGCTGACTTAAGGGACTCCCAGCAGATGATCCTCTGAAGGATCTATGCCGACTGCGGTGGGGGCTCCTACTGTTATGTGTTGGGGTGCTGGACCTAATAGCTGTTTCAGCCTGGCGCTGGGAGTTGCAGGACCTAGTGGTCCTTCTGGATCGTCTAGGTGCATGGGGCATTATTGGGGCATTATTGCCCAACAATAACTCCCCACCACCGTGGTCTGTGCCAATCAGCACTGAGTTTTCCAGGGGGCCGTTGGCTATTGAACCCAAAATAGTCGCCTCCCTTGGGTTCCTATCATACTGGGCCTGGGGGTGTGGGGGTAAATATAACTGTGTGGAGGGTGGACTACATTGGGGCTGGCTAGGAGGGGGTAAAGCTATTTGCATCTGGCTTCCTGCTGGCTGCCATGTGCTGACCCCAGGGCCTACCAGGCCCTTGGTCCGCCTGGCCTTTCTGGCCTGTGCCCTTATTGAGGCAGGGTCAGATGGCTGGCATTGTTTCCGTCTAACCACCCTCCCTTTACGGGCCCGGGTTGCTCTATTTTTGGGGGCTTTAGTTGGGGGGCTTGGGGATAGGCGAGCTGGTGGCCTGGCTGTCCTTGCTGGATGGGCCATGTGCTCCACTGTCTGCTGAGGGAGGGAGGGGGTCTGGGCTGAATCCCCGCTCTCCTGGAGCAGGGACTCAAGCCATGCTGTTCCTTTCTGACTTACTTTAAGTAGCAGCTGATCTAACAGCCGTTGATAGTCCTGTGCAGGCTCCATAGCATAGCATGTGGTTGGAAGGCAGACAAAAGGGGTCAGCAGGGAGAGTAGGGTTGCTTTGTCAGCTCTGGCCGGATTCCAAAAGGAATTCCCCACCCAGAGGTGCCCTAGATATTCCTGTGGGAGGCCCCGCCCCCCTCCCCGGGCCACCAATGAATGGGAAAGAAAAACCCCCTTGAGGGGAAGGGCATAGGTCACTAACGGCCGCTCAATATCCGGCTGGCTTATACAGCAAGCCGGCTTGCAGTCAGTGCTGTGGCCTAGTGAACAGGACAATTTGCTTTACACTATCTACAGAAGTCATCTGACATATACAGTATAGTAGCTGTATCCTAAAAAAAAAACAAACCTAAAACTAATGAATTATATCTGCAAAGAGTTTATATACGTAGTCTAATGTGTCTGCATATAAAATCGCTAAGGCGATAGATATACTGTGATGGAAATGTGATTGATTTGAAAGGTGCAAAATTCTGGCATCGATGTTCATAACAGAAATAATACAAATAAATTTAACATGAAAAGACATTCTATTTATCCAACTGATATCTAAACATTACAAATGTTTCATGTGATTTCTATTCGTGTCATGCCAGATGTCTAGTTTGTAGCCTAGACCTGTCCAGATGCCTGCCAGCATTCTCGGATAAGAACTCCACTGATTTGGTGATTCTGGTTGTTCAGATACTGTAGCTGGAGTGAGGGACAGATACACTTAGTCTGTAACTTGCATTAGGTCTGGCACTTGTGGAGACAGTCGCACCATTGGTGAATAGATGTTTCCAGCACACACAATCCATGTTCTGTAGTTTAGTCCAAATGGAAATATGGAGGTGCACCATCCTGCTGTAGAGGATAGAGGATTTGCATCGTTCGTGGTAACGAATCGTATTTTTTCATAAAATGACTGCTGCACGTTAGGACATGGAGCAAGGAACTCTGGGAACACCCACAATGCCAAGCATGAAGCCAGCCATCTTGTCATTTGACAGCCTTTTAACGCCTTTGAGACAACCCATGGCAGCTGACACCCTTCTCCATAACTCCAGTCGAAGTACAGTTCTGATTGCAGGTTTAACCCCTTGAATTCTACCGAGAGGTTCCACCATGCAATATGTTCCCCTTGGGACCCCCCGCAGTGAAATGGGGGGTTGCTGAAATGCATTTTCTGCAGTCTGGGGTCTGGCCAGTGACACACAGCTGCTAGTAGCCCCCATTACCTGGTTGATCCTGCAAAGAAGTGAGGAAGTCAGCCTACATGTGTATTGCAGTCTATAGTGCTGAACCAGTGATTGGTGCATCGCTGGTTCTGGTCCCTTAGTAGGACATCACTAAAAACCACTGTAAGGCACAGTGTCCTACACCACTATACAGAATATGCAGCCAGGAAATAGCTGTTTTTAATGTGATTCGTCACTAATTAATTCGGATCGAACCGTATCAGAAAATTTGCCGAAACTGCCGAAACAAATTTTTGAAAAATCTGCTCATATCTAATTCTGATGTAAACACCCAACTGATAGAACTGTATTATAACGTTACAACAACTGGAAATCTAAATGAAACAAGCACACAAATGATTTATTTGCCATAATTGCCAATGCCGGATTATTAAAATAATATAAACACACATTGCTGGCGATCTGATATTAACTTTCCTCAAGCATGCATAAGGTATTTCACTTTTCCATGGCAAAGCACAACCTACTTCACATTAACTTTGACTATTTGATTGCTGCCCTCGTGATGTGATGTGACTTAACATAATAGCTGACTATAATTTTCACATGACATGAGCATTATGAGCAGTTTTTTTTGAGGTAATGAATTAAATTTATTCCAGAGGTCACAAAAATATAAGTGAAGGTTACTTCTCATGCCTCTAAGCAGGTTCCACAGAAAGGAATTTGCTATTTTCTCATGAAACAATGTGTAATAAAGTCATACAAAGAATTACTAAGGTGAAGGTTGAAGAAAATGTCACTAGTCGTTTAATTACTTTATTGTGTTGTATTAAGCAGGATTGGAAAATGTGTAATCTAATCCTAAGAATTAATACAATTAATCAGGATAAATATTTATATTTAACAGATAGCATATGAGATTTATGCATTAATAAAAATCCTGAAATGAGAAGTTAACTCCAGTAATTATAGCGGGCTTGCCTAGACTGCTTATATTTAATATACCCACAGAGCTTTCTTGGCTGATACAAAATTAATTAGGGTAGATCTTAAGTAAATCTTTGTGTATATGTTTAAAGAGAAAAAACAGACATGAGATTTAGTCAATTTTTTAATACTTTTATTCAGACATTTATACTATGAAGAAATCAGGGGAACAAGCATAGAATTGCCATGATGTGCCATCAGGGATCACGCCTAGCTGGCCTACACTCCTAAAACTTTTACTGGCCATGCATGTCTAGTTTCCATAGGAAAAAAAAACTAACCAAATGGCAGAATGTTAGTTTACTTGGCTATCCTCAGGCCTGAGATACAGAAGCATAGTCAAGCAGTTCGATAGTTGGTAACTGGGATCCGGCAGGGTTATGTATGTGGTACGAAGGAATAAAGGTAACGGAGTAAGGAGTAAAGGTATATGTTTTACAAAACAAGTATCATTAGAGATATGGGTGTAACTAAGAGGATAGCAGACAAATACCTATTATGGGATCCTAAGCAACTAAGAGGATCCATCTCCCCTGAAATACTGTGTGATCAGTGGTGACTAAGGGCAAGAGAATATTAAAGGGGCTCTATCAGCAAAGTCATGCTGATAGAGCCCCACATATGCGTGCATAGCCTTTAAAAAGGCTATTCAGGCACCGGTAAATTTATATTAAACTACCCCCCGTTTTAAAATAATACCCTAAAAAAGAATGTGATCTACTTACCGAACGTGCACACTGGGTGGGCATTCAGGGTGTGTCTTCATCTTCATCCATGCCTCTTCTTCCTCCGATGTCCTCGGGTTGAAAAAAAAAAAAATAGCCTGGGCGCATGCGCAGTAGCCATAGTAGAAGCCGCATGCTACTGCGCATGCACCCAGGCAATTTTTTTATATCAGTGTCCGTTTGCGAGCACCAGAGGAGGACGGGACACGAGGACATCAGAGGAAGAAGAGGCGTGGACAAAGATGAAGAAACACCCTGAATGCCTGCCCAGTGTGCACGTTCGGTAAGTAGATCACATTCTTTTTTAGGTTATCATTTTAAAACGGGGGGGGGGGAGTTTAATATAACATTTACGGTGCCTGAATAGCCTTTTTAAAGGCTATTCACGCATATGTGGGGCTATATCAGCATGATTTTGCTGATAGAGCCCCTTTAAATGCTGGCCAGTCTAAGTTTTACTATGAGGTCCCATGGCTATCACCACTGTTTGTAGTGTTCTTCCTCCAATAGAGTTACAATAATATATAGCAATAACGGCACACATTACATTTTTGGAACAGTTTCTGTTGTACTTCTCGGAGGGGTTTGTGAAAAAGACATAGCCAAAATATTCTTGTCACTTCTACCAAAAAAGGCAAAAGACCCTGCATGTGTGAATATACCCCAACAATAAAAATGGCAGCTGTTTGTCACTACTTTTGTAATTAGAGATGAGTGAGTACTATTTGAAGCGGCTGTTTCGAATAGCACGCACCAATAGGAATGAATGGAAGCGGCTGGCATGCAGACTTTGCCGGTGGCCGGCCGCTTAACCCCCTGTGCACCGGCTGCGTCCATTCATTCCTATTGGTGCACGCTATTCGAAACGGCCGCTTTGAATAGTACTCGCTTGTCTCTATTTGTAATTTAATGGACAGTAAATTTGGTATTGTGCAACTTCTCTTAGTGATACATGTTTGGTTTAACCCCTTCCCGCCGATGGCATTTTTTGATTTTCGTTTTTCGTTTTTGACTCCCCTCCTTCTAAACCCCATAACTTTTTTATTTCTCCGCTCCCAGAGTCATATGTGGTCTTAATTTTTGCGGGACAATTTTTTCTTCATGATGCCACCATTAATTATTCTATATAATGTACTGGGAAGCAGGAAAAAAATTCAGAATGGGGTGGATTTGAAGAAAAAATGCATTTCTGCGACTTTCTTACGGGCTTTGGTTTTACGGCGTTCACTGTGCAGCCAAAATGACATGTCCCCTATATTCTGTGTTTCGGTACAGTTCCAGGGATACCAAATTTATATGGTTTTATTTACATTTTGACCCCTAAAAAAAATTCCAAAACGGTGTTAAAAATTTTTTTTTCTAAAAGTCGCCATATTCCGACGGCCGTAACTTTTTTATACATAGGTGTACGGGGATGCATAGGGCGTCTTTTTTTGCGGGGCCGGGTGTACTTTTTAGTTCTACCATTTTCGGGAAATGTTATTGCTTTGATCACTTTTTATTCAAATTTTTATCAGAATTAAAACAGTGAAAAAACGGCGGTTTGGCACTTTTGACTATTTTTCCTGCTACGGTGTTTACCGAACAGGAAAAATATTTTTATAGATTTGTAGAGTGGGCGATTTCGGACGCGGGGATACCTAATATGTATGTGTTTCACAATTTTTAACTACTTTAATATTTGTTCTAGGGAAAGGGGGGTGATTTGAACTTTTAATACTTTTTATATTTTTTTATATTTTTTTTTATTTTTTTTTTTTTTTTTTTTTAAATTTATTAGACCCCCCTAGGGGTGTTGAACCCCAGGGGGTCTGATCACTAATGCAATGCATTACAATGCTAATGCATTGCAATGCATTGCAAAAAATCATCATCTCTTTTGCAGGCTGTATACACCAGCCTGCAAAAGAGAGAATTTGCAGACCGGCTGGGAGCCTTTAACAAGGCTGTCATGGCAACGGGGGGTCGGCCCTGGAGCATGCTCCAGGAGCCGACGATCCCTGCCAAAATGGCGGCGCCCATGCGCCGCCGGGAAAATGGCGCCTCCGGCGCCTTTGACAGCAGCGCCGGAGGGGTTAATGCCTCCGATCGGTCCGGGGACCGATCGGAGGCATCAGAGCCGGTTGTCTACTGCTTAAAGCAGTAGACACCCGGCGGCTATGACGGCCGCCCGGCTCCCGGGCGGTCGCCATAGTTACAGACCCGACACGCGCCGTACTATTACGGCGCATGTCGGGAAGGGGTTAAATAAATATATTTCTATATGCCAGTACATAATGCCTGTAAAGAAAAATACAATTGCGTTTTTTGAGCAGACAAAATCTTCCCATAGACAACAGTTTTGTTTCTGTTTCCCAAACAGTAGGTCTTGGGTTTGATTCTTGCCAGGACCAAGACAAGACAAGACGCAGAAAAAAATATATACAGCACTCTATCCAAGGAAAATCTATAAGGTTCATTACCTACTACCCTACATATCTAATCTACATTATGCAAAGACATATTGTAGCACTGTGAAATTCTTGTACATAAGTATGCCTGGATCAGTAGTGAGACTCCTTTCTGCCTGTAGGCCTTCATCTTGCCAGTCCTGCATCCTGTTTAGGGCATACGGCTTTATTCCTGTGTTTATATTTTATGTTTGTATGTGAGAGTATTACTGAATTTTTGGACTATTAGGCACATTTTTCTCCTCCATAGTTTGCTCCAATTTTCTGGTGTATCTAACAGTCCACATGCAGGGAGCTCCGTGTGAGAGTAAAAGGTCCTGGCAGTTCAGTAAAAGTATCAGTATATATAATACAGTACTGTATGTGCAAATTCCTGTAATATCTATTCCCTGAACAGTAAAATTGTACACACAGGCTTGTGTAAAATTGACTTTCATCATCCAAAATGATTTTAGCCAACAATTGTACATAAAAATAATGCAAACATCATAATGCAAACATCCGTCCACAATACCCAATGACAGACTTAGGTCCGCTTAAAGAAGCTTCACAGTGTTAGCGATTTTTGGTTGCAGATTGTAATGTTGAAGGTTCTACAAATGATCCCATAATAAATCGGATGGCTACATGTCCAGATTAAAAGAGTATCAGGGCAATGGGCTGTAACCTACACATCCTTGATCTATAAGTGGCTTACTTATAAATAGGATACTTATTGATATCATTATATTCCTATACGCCTCTGAATGTCGGTTTTGTTTACTTGATTTTTTAATGTAATATTCATATTTACCAGACACAAACAAAATAATAAATATTCTATGAGTTTATTGTAGCTGACATTAAGAATACTGAACATGTATTTACTCTCCCCTCATAGTAACTCTATGTTAATATAAAATGATAAAATATAAACCTTTGCATGAATTCTCCTTTGCATTGTCTGTATTTTTCTATTACTGTAGTCAAACTTTCCCAGTGAAGATGAGAATGACAGTGAATGAGCTTTGCGAGCCAAGGAAATCCTACTTGTGGGGAAATCAGATACAGTACTGTATAACAGACGAGACGGTAAAATTGACAACAAAAATGTATGTCTCCTAACTTGGTGAGAGTAGAAGGGTATGAGATCCCTAGCAGTCTGCTGTATTGCATGTAAGCAGACAGAATGCAAACATTACCAAAGACATGGAACTTTCTGCTAGCACAGAGAGCTGTCTGGCTGCTTCTCCTCGCGCATCTATTGATTATGCTCCCATAAGGTCATAAATTAGTCGAGGAGTTATTTTTAAGAATATTTGCTGAGCCTGCCCTGTCAAGCGGGGTTAATCTAATGACTTTCTACCTTTGTCTAACATTTCAGAGTAAAGCTGGATTTTGTTCTTGGTTTCCTTTACAAGCTTTCTTGTTTAGAGAAGTAGATTTACGCTTTTACTTGACTTGTCAAGGAAAAAAATGATTACATGGAAGCTAGCACTATAGCTGCTGAATGATATTTTGGAAAGTCTGAAATTATCTTTTGCATGTAAATTTTACAAGAAACACACAGCAGTGTTATTTTATTCTGTATGTAAATGATAACATGATTACTTTATTATGCATGAATTATTAGTTACATCTATTAGAATTACTTTTATCAGTAATGATATTATAGTGGTCTGTCTATCTATGGGGGAGTCATGGTCTATCAGTAATGAGTCCCACTTTTGTCTCAGACACAATCATAACTGGAGATTATTCTGGAAAACCATGTGGGCAACATGGTAAAGTTTGGTATAATGAATGGTAGCCGGCCCCTCATTTAAGGTACACTTACAGCTCAGCATTACATTGGAATGGTTGGATTTGGGTATGAAACCAGTGGTACAGCCATTTCTCCAAGAGATATTTTTCAGCTGTACTGCAACAGGTCGCATGTGTGACCTAAACACGCTACCTGACCTTGTCTCCCATTGAGCACATATGGGACATCATTGGTTAGCAATAATAAAGGGAGCAGTCAGCAGCCAATCTTGATACTCTGTGTTACCAAGTGCATTCAGCGTGGCATAACATTCCTCAAACAGCCAGTAATAACCTCACTGATAACATGCTAAGGCATGTAAGTGAGTGCATTTGTCTACATGTCCATATAGGGCTCACAATGTACATTTTCCCTATCAGTATGTCTTTGGAGTATGGGAGGAAAGCCACACAAACACAGGGAGAACATACAAACTCCTTGCAGATGTTTTGTCCTTGGCAGGATTCAAAACCCAGGACTCCAGCGCTGCAAGGCTGCAGTGCTAACCACTGAGCTACTGTGTTGCCCCTCGATACTAAATATATTGATATGTTTTTAATATATTGTTTATATTTTTTGTCATTTGCATAGCATTAACATGTCTATTGAGGCTTGTCTGTGGCAGGACACTACCGTGTTTCCCCGAAAATAGGTCATCCCCCGAAAATAAGGCATGTGGGAGGTTTCTGTTTAATTGCCTAATATAAGGCACCCCCTGAAAATAAGGCATCCCCCAAAAACCATTGCAGCCTGCTGAACACTGTGCGCGATGTTCTGTGTGCACAGGAAAGCCGGCTGCTGCCTCTGCTGTGAGACCGTAGGTTGTATCCACTGTCCCTGCTGTAGAATGAGCTGGGAGATTCCCGCTGTGCATATACTGTGGGGAGTTGGCTCTCCCAGCTCAACCCACAGCAGCCAGTATCACAGCAGAGGCCGCAGCCAGCTTTCCTGTGCACATGGAACACAGTGCACAGCATTCAGCTGGCTGCAATGCCCACAAAGTGAGGCTCCTTGCCAAATGCCGGCAGCCTCGCTAAGCCCCGCCCACCACTTCCGCCGCCGCGATCAACAGCAGCACCAGCGCTGCTATGAAGATAGGGAAGGTAAGTAGCCTACCTACCCATCCCCTCGCCTAACCTTCTGCATGTCTTATGGAGCGGGTTGTCCCCCGCTCCATAAGACCCCCCCCCCAAAAAAAAAAAAAAAAAAAAATAAGCGGAAAATTTAATATAAGACACTGTCTTATCTTCAGGGAAACACGGTATGTCTGATGTGTTATAGTATACATACAGCCATGTAAATGAATGACTGAACATGTGATGCATGGGTAGTTTATGTCCAGAATGAGCCAACTCTCCACTATGCTCTCCAGCTGCATAAGAGAGCATATGGAAAGTGATTATCTATATCAGATTAGAATCTCTTAATAACGCTATATATCTTTATACATGGGATAAGAAATAAGATAGAAAAGTTGGGCTACTGCAAAACTCAACTGCAGTTATGCTTCAGTCAGAGAAATAATTACAGATGTGGTCTGGGTCTTGAAAAGTGCATAAAAAGGGCATGAAAGTGCTTGTTCTGCTGCCTTACAAATAGGCTATCGGAGGCTACTTTTGGGTAGATTACCTCTCGGTGAGATATCATTGTTTACTAGATATGCCTCTATAAGGTACTCAAAGACATAACCCCACTTGCCAGATACATCATAGGACTATGAAACATGATGGTTGTTATGACAAATTGCTCTCCATTCTGATCTAGCTGTTAGGAGGTATTTGGAGCAGTAGTTATGTGAGAGCACACACACAGTATGCAGGCTCTGTATGGCCCAGACAGACTACCAATAGAGAGAATTATTTAATAAGCCAACTAGAATAAGCAGCTCCCATAGTCTCCTTGTCTACCATCCAGACAAAGGGAGCCCCTTCATTAAACAACCCTGTCTCTGCCCAGATCATTTACAGGTGCTTAGCAGAAGGACATTTGGTATCATGGCATCCATTAAGTGTTCTGTCATTGACAATCAATTCATTTGCAGTGGTTTGGTCTCATGAACCAGAAACCCGGACTGCCACAGACCGGAATCATATTGTCTTTTTGAGTTTTAGTATTAAGGAGTTGTGATGAGCGCCTCAATACACTGCCCTAACTGCCAATGAGATGATTTGGGGAGCTATCAAGGGCAACAATCCATCACCCCTATAATGAAATAAGGGTGACTGAAAGCTCATCAATATGTGCAGAACATCCTGTGGCCATATGTCTTGCCTTGAATTCTGAGTTTCAACTGACATTTTTCAGCAGGATAATAAGATAAGATAATATAATCCTTTAATAGTCCCACAGTGGGGAAATTTCAGTATGTTACAGCAGCATAGTAATACGGGTACAGGATAATACACAGTAATATATTACAGACGTAGACAGACATATGCTGAGAAGAGAAGATATACTAGGAGTCCATAGCAGCTAAGGAACGGTAGAGAAAGAAGGAAGACTTCATAATCATAATCATTAGTTTTCTGTACACAGTGATCTTCGCTTGGTCTGATGTAGATTATACAGCCTGGTCGCGGCTGGAAGGAAAGATTTGTGATAGCGCTCCTTCTCACACTTGGGGTGAAGCAGACGGTCACTTACAGTGCTGCTAAGTGCCACCAAGGTCTCATACATTGGGTGGGATTTATTCTCCCGCATGGAACTCACCACGGACAGTATCCTTATGTCATCCACCACCTGTACTGGGTCCATGGGGCTCCCCAGGACAGAGCTGGCCCTCCTGATCAGCCTGTCAAGTCTATTTCTGTCCCTGGTTGATATACTGCTCCCCCAGCAGGCCACACCAAAAAAGATGGCTGAAGCAACCACAGAGTTGAAAAAGGCCCTAAGAAGTAGCCCCTGGACTCTGAAGGCCCTCAGCCTCCTGAGCAGGTAGAGCCTGTTGTGACCCTTTCTGTGCAGCGCCTCCAGGTAATCAGCCCAGTCTAGTTTATTGTTGAGGAGCACACCCAGATACTTATAGGTCCTGACTATCTCAATACATGTCCCTAGGATCTCTACTAGGGTCGGAGCACTTCTCCGTTTACTAAAGTCAACCACCATCTTCCTTGGTCTTCCCAGCATTAATCCTGAGGAGGTTCTGCTGGCACCATTCATCAAAGTCCCGGTTTAAGTCTCTGTATTCCCTATCATCACCATCAGTGATAAGGCCTACTATAGCAGAGTCATCGGAGTACTTCTGTAAGTAACAGCTGGATGAGTTGGATGAGTTGTGCCTAAAGTCAGCAGTGTACAGTGTGAAGAGAAATGGGGCAAGAACTGTACCTTGTGGTGCCCCCGTACTACAGATCACAGTGTCAGACACACAGTCCTGGGCTCTCACATACTGAGGGTGGTTTGTCAGATAGTCTAGTATCCAGTTGGACAGCTGCTTGTCTACACCACCAAAGTTCAATGGTGTTGAACGCACTGGAGAAATCAAAGACCATTATTCTCGCAGTGTTTCTGGGTTTCTCCAGGTGAGAGAGAGCTCTGTGAAGAAGGTGGAAGATTGTGTCATCTACCCCAATGCCCGATCAATAGGCAAACTGGAGGGGGTCCAGAACGGGGCACACTAGAGGGCGTAGGTGTGTCAGGACCAGTCTCTCTAGGACCTTCATCAGGTGGGATATCAGTGCTACAGGTTGGTAGTCATTGTAGTATATGTAGTATAATGCTTGCCAGCAAGGGTTTTCCCGCAATATCTCCACCAGATCGTAGCACTTCCTTGGCCCGCCTAGTCGCCAGATTTATCACCAAGCAAGCATTTATGCAACCACTTGGGACTCCAATTGTGATAGATCTAGAGTCCCAGCTACAACATCTGTCAGCAAATGCCCTGCAGGATCCCATAAGGAACCTGTATTCCTCCATGTCCAACCATATCTCATCTTGTATCCAGGTTAGAGGCAGCCCAACAGTGTACTAGGGCT
Organism: Leptodactylus fuscus; assembly: GCF_031893055.1. NCBI lineage: Eukaryota > Metazoa > Chordata > Amphibia > Anura > Leptodactylidae > Leptodactylus > Leptodactylus fuscus. The sequence continues at coordinate 103,616,432 of NC_134268.1, read as the reverse complement.
TCCTTTCAATTCTCCATTTTTTCCCCAATAAACTTGTCCTTCCAACATTATACTCACACCTAGAAAGTTTAATTCTCTTCCAACAGCTCCTTTTTGGTGCATTCTTTTTTTTTGCCATTGAGTATAATTTATAATATATTATATATGCATATGAATGTTTCCCTTTTTTAAGATGTAAATCTAAACATTTCTCCAACCACTATAAGCAATTGAAAACAATTATGGTAATTAAGGTGTTAACAAGAGTATATTCTGACTGATACAGTACACAGCCCCTTTTGTGCGATTTGGTAGCTTTTTCATTATACAGTACACGCAGCTGTAATGTTCTACATTTCATTTCATTGATCTCTCTTAAAAATATATTTTACAAGTGAAGGAGCAAACTGCTTGTAATTACACTGCATGCCATTACAAATTGAATAAACACAGATTTTAACACCTTTTGGCTCTTGGGGTGAGAAACAAAGGGCTTTGTAAAGGTCAGTTATGCAACTGATGTGGGAAGGGAACACAGAAATAACTACGCAAATTGTAAGCTAAAAATGAATTTTTCACCGAGCGTAATACCAGCTCAGGAAAAATAATTTAGTGAAATTAGCTCAGGTTATTTTTCACTCTATTGTCCATTTCTGTTCAATAGCAGAGCATGCAAACTTTTATTTCTAATGATAATAATGAAGAAAATGATTATTGCAAATTAAAATGAGTGAGGCATCTATTTTAGAATGTTATTAAACAGCTAATTAAGTGCAGGGTGAATGCGTAAATTAGATGGTAATTATTTATACGGTATTACAACTTTATATAAACAATTTATTTTAACATGCTATAACCATTCAGAGATACTGTAAATTACAAGTTAGACAGCAAATTAGGTAGACGTTAGATTACATTATTATTTTAGGGCAGCTGTAAAATGAATATTAAAGGATATGCATCTGTGGATACCAATTTCTTCTGGGGGTTTTCTCCTGACACGTTAACTCAAGCTATTTTCCAGTATTTTTCAGAGCAAAAATAACATACTTGTAAACCCTACTAATTCCTTTCATTTATATGTAATTATCTATATATAGTATTTCTTCCGTATCCATTCCACCGCTTCTTTGTATGATGATCTACAGATAATTTAGATCACTACCAAAATTATTACTCAACGAATTACATCAAAGTACCCCCAAACCTATGAACAAATGCTATAAAATGTGAGGTGTATGTGCCTTCTAGATGTATGTTATGGGCAGTGGCATAAGTACCGGGGTAGCAGGGGTAATGGCTGCCACAGGGCCCTGGACATTAGGGGCCTGGCGACAGCCACTACCCCTGCATTTTTTTTTCCAATGGGTCTTTTCAGACCCCCGAGTATAATGATCGGAGGCACCGGAAAGGTAAAGGAACATAATAAATGTGTTACTTACCTTTCCATGCTCCTGGTGCTTGCATAACATAACCCTACAAACTCCAGAGCAATAAAGAAGGGGGGGGGGGTCTGGGGAGCAATGCTGAAATCTGTAAGCAGCTGCTGGTTTACATAATACATTAATATTAAATATTTTCACTAGAAATGGGTGGTATGGAATGAAGTGTGCTGTGCTAATAGCCTCCACTGCCATGTTTCTGTTTATTCTGACCATGGTGGTGAGGGTACTGGTTGGGTCTGATGTTCTATGTAACTAAAAGCATGTTGTCGCCAGTCAGATGGGTATAAGAGTTACAATTGTATAACTATTCAGCTTGACTGATGTTTAAAGGATCTTATAACAAAGTAATATGTCATAAAATGCAAACATGAAACAAATACTTCTAGACTTTTTTTTAAAGGGGCTCTATCAGCAAAATCATGCTGATAGAGCCCCACATATGCTATTCAGGCACCGGTAAAGTTACATTAAACTACCCCCCCCCCCCCCGTTTTAAAATAAAACCCTAAAACAGAATATGTTCAACTTACCGAATGTGCACGGGGGGCGGGCTTTCAGGGTCCGACGTCATCTTCAGCCACGCCTCCTCTTCTAACGATGTCCTCGGGTCCCATCTAACTCGCGAACTGACATTGATAAAAAATGGTGCATGAACAGTAGCAGTAGTAGAGGCAGTATGCTACTGCGCATGCGCCGGCACCATTTTTTATTCACGCATATGTGGGGCTCTATCAGCATGATTTTGCTGATAGAGCCCCTTTAATTCCCTAGCATATCCAGTGCAGATGCTTCAGTGGTCCCCATCGATCTTTGTTTGCAAGCTGCCAGGCATGGCGTGCCATACAGATATAACCACTTGGTGCATGACCACTGAGGACACCAATTGGTTACCACTTGTAAACAAGGATAGTAGGGAACTCCTGGAGCATCTGTGATGGATCAGCAGGGAATTAAATAGGTAAACTGTTAGGGAATTGCTAGGACAGCAATTCCCCAGTAGCTGTTGAAAACCCTGGGGCGGCACACAAGAGACAGTGAGCCCTAAGCTGAAGCCCCAAACTGTCCCTTCCTATTGCCAGGCCTTATCCTACGTAATAGGCGGCAACCACGAAGACGTTCCCTTCCTGTATATGTGAAACACCAAACGCAGACAAGACAGACAACAACGTGAGGTCAGCTAGCCAAGAGTAAGTAACAGTCAAGCAATGCAGTGCCAAATCAGAGTCCAAAGAATAGTCAGTAGAGAAAGTCAGAGGTCAAGGATTAGAATGCAAGCAAGAATAATGACAGCAAAAAGCAAGTATGCACAAGGCAATAGCAAGCACAGTGTGAATGTGAGCCAAGCTTAAATAGGGAGGAAGAACCCGCCTGAAGTTAATAGGTAGGCTGTCAATCACACAAATTAACCACTTCAAGAACAGAGGCAAACAAGGGCAGAAGACAGGTGTGGTGGAAATTCAATCACAGAACTAGAGCAGTGTTCACACAGTGCAACCAAAAACTTTAAGCCAAGAACCAAACTGCACACGCTTCCTGCACCGCCGCATGCGAGCAGAGGTTGGCGCAGTGACCCGAACAGGCAGAGAGGTTACATAAACAGTATTTTTGCATTATTTTATGACATTTGATGATCTTTCAAATATATTTTTTTCAAGAACTGAATGACCCCTTTAATTCTGCTGAAGTAGTTCACTGGATTCTGTTCATTCTCTATACCACATTAAAAACATTGTGTCAGGAAACTGCCAATATATGTTTCTATTATCTGCTTACTTTCTACATATAAAATTTGATGGAAATGCATTATCTAAAATTAAACTATTGAGTAAAGGTACTAAAAAGTTTCACAAAAATTCATCAGAAAAACATTTTAAAAAGTCTGTTTTACAGTAGGTCCATTCTAGACCTAACTCATGAATCATTTAACCCCAATCCTTATGGTATTTATAGATGATTCAGTAAATGTATTAAAATCATATATTGCAATATCAATCCTTGCTGATGGCAATTTCCCCTACAGGATTTTTCTATGATTGTCAAATTACTTGCTGCCAAGTCTGGTTAACTGTGTTATATGAAATTCTCCTTTGAGTATTGTTTGGGAATTCAGCTTGTCTTGTATCAAACTACCATTGTCAGTTCTCCTAAATGCACATGAAATGCTTTCTTGACATTCGAATTCGGGTAAGTTAGAAAATTCTCTTTTAGAACATACATTATGTTAAGAAAACTCCACTTGAAAAAAAATCTCAGTAGTAAAAACCGAGGACGTGACCCATAAGTATGTTTTGATCTTCACCTTTGCCCTCTCAAAACTGTTACCCCAAACACAAATGTGAACAATAAACATGCGTTCTTGCTCTACCTGTCTACTCTTTGTGATATTGTGGTGTCCTTCCTTACCTAGCCCTATTCCAACACTGTTTCTATTGTATGGGTGACTAGTCACTGGCTAATCCTCTTCTCACTCCCTCCATACTGACACCAAATACTGACTATACTATAGGCTCCATTCACACTGAGTAACGCTGGCGTTTTTTGTGCTTATTTTGGCACATAGCGCCGCGTTTGCGCCGCGCTATTTTGCGGTCGCGTTGTGCGGCGCAAACGCGGCGTTTACGCGGCGCTATGTGCCAAAATAAGCACAAAAAACGCCAGCGTTACTCAGTGTGAATGGAGCCTAAACTGACCTAGCAATGTCCCAGAGTAGATGTGAATGTCTCATGAACACCCACTTTTGGCCATAACCTGCATAAACCTCACCTCTGGTCAATGAGGTTCATAGGATTGTCTATGTCATGACTTTGCATATCTCATTAAGACAACCCCTGTCCATGTCCTACTAAGAGGTGCTCGATACCGTCCTCTATAACAGCAGTTTTCCTTCTGGTACATTCAGCATATCCAAGCATTGCTTGGGTCGTATTCATTTAAAGGGATTTCATGTCAAGCTGGTCAAGGGTTAGAGAAGCACAACCCATAACCCAACCCATATCTTCATAACACAACTATTTAAATGCGTTCCAAGCATGAAGAAATAAATTGTACAGATCTTTAGGACTATAACACTAAAATGATACAGTTCACTTCTGTTGAGCTCTAATGATGGTAGTTGTTCTTATTCATTTCTAAAACTTCTAAAAATATAATTAAAATATAATTTTATCTAACAACAAATCAATATTAAGAAGTAAAACAATAAGTGCAGGGGTCTTACATAATAGAGGTATACATTTCTAGTCCACTGCATTGCAATATGCTATCGTGGAACATAATAGAGAATATGTAAACTGTAACAGATGCCTTACATGTAATTATTATCATTACTCAAATTATCCTTAGCATCATTTGTCAGGCAGTGATTATTATATATATTCATTATTATGATCACATTCATCAGAGTACAAAGTGGGCAGTGGAGCTAGAGTATTTTATGTAGGAAATAGAGAGCAAATACTTGCAATATTAAATATCATACACATCAAAATGAAAGCTTGTGATGCGTCCCCAACAAAACAGACCTTGTTTTTACCATTTAGTATATTAAAAGTCAAATTTGCAGGATACAATGTTGAGGCGGGTTTTGACAGCGGATTTCGCTTCAAAATCCGCCCCTTTACAATAGTGGTCTATGTAGATCGCTAGCTTTTTTTTTCTGCTAGCAGATTTCCACCTTTCTTCCGCCTAGTGGCAGCACCCTCCGGTATTCATTTGAGCCGGCTACGGAGGGGAAAGCCGCGACTGTGATGGTTGTGGCAAGCGGGTTTTGACCGGAGAATGACGCGGCTCCCCCACCGCCCACGTGTGAACGAGCCCTAAAAGGTATGTAACCAACTTCTTGTGTTGCATTACGTTACTCAGTACTTGCGGCCAATACGTTGTGAGAAAGCACAGATAAAGATACCAACTTTTACTTCTGTATATTATATAAAAAAGGTAAAATCTTTTACATACAGTGGTGTAATAGAAAGGATTACACCACTTGACCATCAAGAAAACATCTATCAAGAAGCAATTTCTATATATGCTAAATGGCCAGTTTATTGGAAATGGAAATGAGACACATGACCTCAGAGATGAGGATAAAATAAAGTGAGCAAATTTCCCATGGATCAGTTTAAAGGGGTTTCCCATCTACCTGTTTTAGCAGTTTGCCTGCAGTCCGTTCTTCTCGCTTCCTGTATTTTTCTTCCCCCCAGGTTGCTAAATGCAGTTTGCTGAGCATTATGACAGTGTGCTGACACTATGCAGTATCACAATACTCATGCAGATCAAATAATATGCCCATGCTTCTAGAGACTGGACTGTTATCTGTGTGTTTACATAGAGAAATAACAGACAGGGCTTTATCCACAGACCGCAATTAGCTGAACGAATTGTCCTGCCAGTGAGAGCAATGAGTGACCTCACTTGTCCTACCTCACAGGTCGGGCACTATGGATACACTGTGTAAACAATGGGAGGAATACGTTCACATAGCAGTCAAACAAAGCAGCATTTCTAAAGCAATATATTTTGGAAAATTCTTCCATTTACATAAGCTAACAGTATAAATAGGATAAGATAAGATAAGATAATCCTTTAATAGTCCCACAGTGGGGAAATTTCAGTATGTTTCAGCTGCATAGTAATACAGATACAGGATAATACACAGTAAATATTTCAGAAGTAGTAGAAACACATATGCTGAGAAAGATATACTAGGAGTCCATAGCAGCTTAGGAACAGAGAAGAAAGAAGGAGGACATTCATAATCATTAGTTCTCTGTGCAGAGTGATCTTCGCTTGGTCTGATGTAGATTATACAGCCTGGTCGCGGTTGGAAGGAAGGACTTGCGATAGCGCTCCTTCTCACACTTGGGGTGAAGCAGACGGTCACTTACAGTGCTGCCAAGTCCCATCAGGGTCCCATACATGGGGTGGGATTTGTTCTCCCGCATGGAGGTCACCACAGACAGTATCCTTCTGTCACCCACCACCTGTACTGGGTCCAAGGGGCTCCCCAGGACAGAGCTGGCCCTCCTGATCAGCCTGTCAAGCCTATTTCTGTCCCTGGTTGATATACTGCTCCCCCAGCAGGCTACACCGAAAAAAAAGGCTGAGGCAACCACAGAGTTGAAGAAGGCCCTAAGAAGTGTCCCCTGGACTCCGAAGGCCCTCAGCCTCCTGAGCAGGTAGAGCCTGCTGTGGCCCTTTCTGTGCAGCGCCTCCAGGTGATCAGCCCAGTCTAGTTTATTATTGAGGAGCACACCCAGATACTTATAGGTCCTGACTATCTCAATGCATGTCCCCTGGATCTCCACCGGGGTCGGAGCACCTCTCCGTTTACTAAAGTCCACCACCATCTCCTTGGTCTTCCCAGCATTAATCCTGAGCTGGTTCTGCTGGCACCATTCAACAAAATCCCTATTTAAGTCTCTGTATTCCCTATCGTCGCCATCAGTGATAAGGCCGACTATAGCAGAGTCATCGGAGTACTTCTGTAAGTAACAGCTGGAGGAGTTGTGCCTAAAGTCAGCAGTGTACAGTGTGAAGAGAAATGGGGCAAGAACTGTACCTTGTGGTGCCCCCGTACTACAGATCACAGTGTCAGACACACAGTCCTGGGCTCTCACATACTGAGGGCGGTTTGTCAGGTAGTCTAGGATCCAGTTGGACAGGTGATGGTCCACACCACCAAGGTTCAGCTTCTCCCTCAGTAGCTCTGGCTGAATGGTGTTGAACACACTGGAGAAATCAAAGAACATTATTCTCACAGTGTTCCCTGGTTTCTCCAGGTGAGAGAGAGCTCTATGAAGAAGGTGGATGATGGCGTCATCTACCCCAATGCCCGGCCGGTAGGCAAACTGGAGGGGGTCCAGAGCGGAGCTCACTAGGGGGCGTAGGTGTGTCAGGACCAGTCTCTCTAGGACCTTCATCAGGTGGGATGTCAGTGCTACTGGTCTGTAGTCATTGTAGTCCATCGGGTTGGGTTTCTTTGGGACTGGTACCACACAAGATGTTTTCCACAGTTGAGGTACCACTCCCAGCTTCAGGCTCATATTGTACATGTGCGTAATAATACCACACAGCTGGTCACTGCACATTTTAAGAACTCTTGCGCTTATCCCATCGGGTCCGCCGGCCTTGTCTGCCTTAATTCTCTTAATTTCCCGACATACCAGAGACTCCTTGAGGATCAGACATTCAGATTGCGATTTACTGCCAGTCGGTGGGGGTTGGGTCTTGGTGTGTGAGGGGAAGGATCCTTGAGTTGGGAATACCCCTTAAAGTGAATCAACAATAGAATGGAAAAATCAAGTGATTTGAGTGACTTTAAAGGAGGCATTGTCATTGTTGCAAGAATAGATGGAGCCAGTATTTCTATAGCTGCCGTCCTTGGGGGAATTTTGTGCGCAACATTGTGAAGCGTATACACAGCATGGTGTGATCTAGGGAAAAACGTTAAATAAAAGGCAATCCTGAGCACTTAACTTGTCTACAAAAAATGTTATAGTCAATGAAATTACAGATAAATAAAAAAAAACTAGTAATCCAACTAATGTCCTGTAGCTCACCATTCTTTAGAATGGATAGCTATAAGGGCTGATGGCCAGTTACAGTCACATTGCTAGGGTTGAGCGATCGTGTTCGGAAAAGATCGGATTCCGATCGGCGATCGAGAAAATTTCACGATTGCCATCGGAATTCCGAACACAATCTTTTTATGTGGGATTGAGATTGGTGATCTTTTCCCATAATGCTTTGCTTAGCCTTCACACTGAGTATACGCTGTATACTCAGTGTGAAGGCTCTGCTGCAGTTCCATAGGAATGAATGGAAGCAGCCGGCACACAGCCTTAACCCCCTGCGCGCCGGCTGCCTCCATTCATTGGAATGGGAGGCTAAACTAAACATCTCTAGCAGCTACTTACCTCTAGAGATGGCTGCTCCGGTGCCCTCCTTCTTCTTGCCTCGCTGCCCCGCCTCCCAGGTTAGTGTTTAAAGCGCTAGGTAGGTGGGGCTTGTGGCTTAGGAGAGTGTGGGCGGGTACAGGGCGGGGAGACGTAACGTGACAATTGTTAGATTCCATGCTGTATAGTGAATAGGATTGCTTTTAAAATCCGATCTCCGATAAATAAAAAAAATCACATTGACTCGCATTGGGATCGGAATTGGGATCGAAATCGGGTTCGAATGAAAAATGATCGGAAATCGGATTTTAAAATCAATCCTGAAAAGTCAAGATCGGCTCAACCCTAGTCATTGCTGTTTAAGAAAAAACAGAGAGGCAAGACTGCAGTGGGCAAAAGGCCATTTTTTTAATTTAAGACTGACCTGAACTTAAGAAAAAATTTGTGTAAATAGGCTTAGAGTTAAATATATTTACGTCTTATTGTGGTATTGAAGAATGCTTCGGTAGATAAGATGATTATGATTTATTGCAGTTCTCTGGATATACTGAAGTTTTCATACATCTGTAAGCACTAATTTGCAAGAGATTTTTTTTAGCAGTCTTAATTTCTAGTAAGTGTCTTTCTAGTATTATAAGGAATTTAACAAAATAAAAAGTTCTAAAAATCTATTTGTAAGAATGCAATATAAAATTTTGACATGTGACAATTTTGGTTGGTTCGTTCTGTGAATGGGATATCATCACTATGTTTTTGTCTTGTTGCACTTGCTAAGGGCCCCTTCACACGGCGTAAGCGCTTGGCTCATTCCGAACCGTACATGCGAGCGCTTCTAAACACTTCCCATTCACTTCGATGGGTTTTACGCGCGCTCCCATTGAAGTGAATGGGAAGTGTTTAGAAGCGCTCTCGTGTACGGCTCGGAATGAGCCGAGTGCTTACGCCATGTGAAGGGGCCCTAGCTTTATATCTAACAAAATCACCAAGTCTTTTCCAGTGGCAGTCTTACCTACCAAGTTATAATTTAATATAAAATCATACATTTTATTTCCTCAAGCAAAATTCATAACTGTATATTTGTCTACATTAAACTTCATTATCCAAGTGTCTTCCTATGCTTCCAGCCGCAACACCCCACCCCCGATCCCCGTTAATATTCTACAATCCTCCTTAGATTTGATTACACCCTGCTCTTTAAATCCTCTACCAGATTATTAATAAACATGTTAACAATAAGAGAACCCAATACTGACCGTGTGGCACCCCACTGATGTCTCTGGTCCATTCTGAGGACCTACCATTAACAAGCACTCTGTGTTTCCAATAATTCAGCCAAATATACCTATTTTATACCCCCACTTCCAACTGTCTTGTGTCATATACCAATATCTTATGAACTACAGTATGGAATGTCTTTGAAAAGTCCAGATCCATAGCATTACCCAGGTCCAGTCTAAAGCTTACCTTCTCATTAGAGCTGATCAGATCATTCTGAAAGAGCCGATTCCTCATAAACCCATGTTGATCACGTCATAAGGTTATTTTCATTAAGATACTGCAAGATAGCGCCTCTTAAAATCTCCAAATATTTTACCCACCACCGATATTAGATTGGTGATAATAGAAAGTTGTAACTATTTATTCCATTAGTCACTGCATTTTCCATTGTAAATGCAGTAGAGGCAAAGGCATTTAATAGATTCGCCTTCTCTTCCTTGTCTACCATTACTCCCAGAATATGAGGAGAGGGTCCACTGTCTTAGTTTTAATTATTTTTTTTTGTTATGTATGTATTTGAAGTTATTTTTACTTTCTCTGACAATTAAACTTTCTCCCAATTTTTGCCACCTTTAGGCTTCAATCAGATTACGTTTTTTTTATAGTCAGTGGACAGAGAATACATATTATTATTGGGAAAAACTCTTCAATTTTCGTAAAAAGGCCGTTGATCCACAAAGCTGCAAAGTTAGCTCTAAGGGATAATCACTAATAAAATAAATGTTAACTTCTCATTTTAGGTCATTTAATTACAAAGTTTTAACAAATGACAATCCTCATACAATCCCAATCTTCAGATCACTTTACTGCCCACCATTTCCCATACAAATCTATTGGTTAAATCTATGCACGCAAAGAACTCACCTAACACCACTTTGCTGTAATTATAACTTTGCTGTCGACTTTCAGATCTGACAGGCTCCGTCTCGTCTGCCCAATGAAGCTGCGGCATTTATTTACATTCTCAATAACATCTTGCTGAAAATGAATTGCACTAGCAGAAGGGATTGATATATTGACATGCAATGCTAGCAGAGATGCTATAATAAGATATAAGCAGGAGACATGCAGAGCAGCCAATAATGCATCTATTGAGAATAGTTAAAGTAAAAACATGAATCCGATCTATACCAGTCTTCTAATACTAAAAGAATAATTAATATTATGTAAAAAAAAATACACTATATGCAGTTGAAATATTTTTATATTCAAATTTAAATTATTTAAATGCCAAGTTTAAAATTTGAATATTTGTTCCTGCGAAGTGGAAAAATCACAGTTTATATAAAAGCTTGAAAATATTGCTATCATTTTATTGCATCTATATATAGGGTGTCCGATCACATTGTATTAGAATAAAGGTGGAAGATTTATTATTGTGTTATAATTTTAAGTGTATGTCAATTGACCCATAGTGTTCATTCATTCATTCATTTATTGTATTATTTTTTAAAAAAATCTTAAAAATATGACCTGTCAGGGGAGAACTAATTATTTGATATGATAGGGAGTCAAGAATTTCATTAAATACCCATTAATTATTTATTTTTTTAAATGTCTAACTGTGATTTGGTTGCTTTTCTTAAGGTTTCTTCATGCTGGTTGGAGTTTCTTTTTTTAAGATATAGTACTGCCAAGCCCCAGCATCGACAGTGTTAAATAATATAATCCTGGTCACCTGCCTGTAAGAGAGGTGTGCCTTATAACATTTGTAAATGCTCCCCTTTGGGTCTGCTCTGTGGTGAGCTGGCGTGTTGTCCCATATAGTATGTCAGTGTGCCTGTTCCCTCTGTGTGTGTTCTCTATAATAGTGGCATGGTGGGAAGAGGTATATGTTAGAATGTGGAGTTACGAAGAGCCACTAGCAGTTGGTGAGGAGACACTTGAGAGATAGGATCTCCTTATGGAGCAGAGAGCTGAATCCCTAAGTAAAGCTGAGGCCCCACGTTGCGGAAACGTAGCTTCTTTTGTTTCAGATTTTGCTGCAGTTTTTTGAGCCAAAGCCAGGAGTGGATTGAGCAGAATGTATAAGAGCTTCTTTTATACTTCCCATTCCATTTGCAGCCATTCTTACCTGTGGCTCAAAATAACGCAGCAAAATCTGTAACATAAGAAGCTGCGTTTCTGCAATGTGGGGCCTCAGCCTAACACTGACTTTTGTCCAGCAATAATATAGATCTTTATTTCCCCATAATATCTCAAAATGTCTGTGACAATCTATAGGAAGGAGAACAGGAGTGTTGTGCTCGCAGCACGCATAGATCCACGCTGGACTTTTGTAAGGTTGGGTTTCTTGAATTGGATTGTAGACCTTTACTTCAGTTCAAGTGCCTGGAAGTGTGAACATGTATTACATTGAACAAGAGTAGCAGACATTCCTGTGTCCGTTTCATACTCATACCTGGCCCCAGTGGTGAACCTAGCCTTTCTGCTGCCTGAGGCGGATGACAGAAAGGCGCCCCCCCCCCCTCCCCACATGCACATGCAGGACTGAATACCGGTATTCAGTCCGGCAGGGGGGCTGCTAGCGGTAACATTACAGTGAATACAGTGGTACAGTAGTGCGTAACATTTTGTGGTGACTTACCGGAGACGTCCCTGACTAATCGCTCATTTCGCGTCTCTTCCCTCTGGACCGCCATGACCACTTCTTCCAGCATGTGATTTGTCTATGTAAAGTTTGCAAAGACATCTTTGACTCCTCACTTCTCCAGGCACCTGACCCATATTGTCCTCACCTACACAAAGCCCCTTAAAGAGGACCTTTCATGAGTTGGGGCATATGCGGTTTTATATACCGCTGGAAAGCTGACAGTGCGCTGAATTCAGCGCACTGTCGGCTTTCCCATTCTGTGCCCCAGGTGAAGAGCTATTGGTGCTGGTACCGTAGCTCTTCACAGTCAGTCAGGAACATCCTTCTTCCCAGCAGCGCCTATAGCGCTGTACTGTGAGAACATGGAGGAATGCCCCCCCCCCCCAGTACTTGTCTATGGACGAGCACTATCATGAGGGGAGGAGGGAAAGCCGACAGTGTGCTGAATTCAGTGCACTGTCGGGTTTCCAGTGGCATATTAAACCGCATGTGCTCTAACTCATGAAAGGTCCTCTTTAAATAGTGCCACATATTAATAATACCCCCCCTCCCCTTATATTAATAATTCCCCTAACAGTCCCTATATAACCCCCCCCCCCCACTCCCCTAGTATTAATGATATGCAGTATTTATATAAGGGCTGTTAGGGGCATTATTAATACAAGGGGGGGTATTTATAAAAGGGCTATTAGGAACATTATTAATACAAGGGGGGAGGGTTGGGGTGCTGGGGAGGGAGGCTTTTGAATGTCTGTCTGGCCCTTCCTTGGGCTTAAAGGACTGTTGCTTTTTCCCACCCACTTGCAATTCTTGCACTGGGGGTTAACACGAGCACTACAGTCTGTAGTGCTCCTATTAACCCTCAAGTGCAAGAATTACAAGTGTGTGTGTGAAAAAAAACAGTCCTTAAGGGCCAGACAGACATTCATAGCCCCCCTCCCCCAGTACCATCATCATCATCATCATCAATCACTTTTATCTCTTTAACAGCAGCGTACTTACTGCTGTCTGTTCTTCAGCCTGCGCAGCGGTCTTGTGAGACCGCGTAGGAGTGCAGGCACACGTCAGCCACGTCACTCGTGTGGGGAGGAGGAGGGGGAGGAGGTGGGGGGGTGTTAGTACGCAGAGAGCAGGCAGGGAGACCTGCTCTCTGCTATTGTCAGGATGAGGGGCAGCCACTGGAGCAGCACTGCTGCTAATAGGTGAGAGTTAAAGCAGCGCTGCGTCCACAGGCACGCCCCAAGCCAACGCTCGCTTCCCCTGCCGGGCTGGTGTAATGCTAAGCCAGTCCAGGACAGTTCACACGCAGCTTCTCCTGGACTGGCTTATTTCAGTAAAAAGGCCACCTCCGGCATAGCGCCGCCTGAGCAGTCGCCTCAGGTCGCCTCATTAGAGGTGCGGCGCTACCTGGCCCTGAGTACATGCAGGCACCTTTTGGAGAAGCTTAGGACCTTACTGCCTGCTGTTTATATTTTAAGGCTAAGGCCTCATTCACATCTACATCGATAATCTGTTCGGGGGAGTCTGCATGGGGACACCCCGAATGGACTACCGAACACATTTGCAAGTTCTGTGCAGTGAAAGCACACGGATCCCCATAGACTATAATGGGGTCTGTGTGCTTGCTGCAAGAGCTCCGCAGGGAACATGCAGACAGGAAAGTACTTCACAATCTACTTTCCTGTCCGCATGATTCGTGTGGGCAGCAAACGGAGAGCACAAGGACCCCATTATAGTCTATAGGGTCCGTGTGCTTTCACTGCACAACGTTTGCAAATGCATTTGGTAGTCCGTTTGGGCAGTGGCGGAACCAGGGTTTGCGGGGCCCTGGGCAATTGACTTTGGCGGGGCCATACGCGCAGCGCGCTGCAGCAAATTAGGCCCAGCCCACTTTTATGTTGACTCCGCCCATTCTCATTCATTTTTCATGTGATTCCACACAGTATAATCCTCCTACAGTCACCCGTAAATTATATGTCCCCCCTCCATCTCTCCCCCATTTTCATATACACCCTTCATCTACCCCTAGTTTCATGTCCCCCCCCCTCTATCTATGTCCCCAGTTTAATGCCATTCTACCCCTTTATCTGCCCACAGTTTCATGCCCCCCCGTCTCTGCCCCAGTATCATGCCGTTCTCCCCCTTCATCTGTCCCAATGTCATGCCATTCTCCCCCCCTTCATCTGCTCCAGTATCATGCCATTCTCCCCCCTTCATCTGCCTCAGTGTCATGCCGTTCTCTCCCCCTTCATTTGCCCCAGTGTCATGCCGTTCTCGCCCCTTCATCTGCCACAGTGTCATGCTGTTCTACCCCCTCCATCCACCCCAGTGTCATGCTGTTCTCCCCCTCCATCTGCCCCAGTATCATGCCGTTCTCCCCCTTCATCTGTCCCAATGTCATGCCATTCTCCCCCCCTTCATCTGCCCCAGTATCATGCCATTCTCCCCCCTTCATCTGCCTCAGTGTCATGCCGTTCTCTCCCCCTTCATTTGCCCCAGTGTCATGCCGTTCTCGCCCCTTCATCTGCCACAGTGTCATGCTGTTCTACCCCCTCCATCCACCCCAGTGTCATGCTGTTCTCCCCCTCCATCTGCCCCAGTGTCATGCTGTTTTCTCCCCCTTCATTTGCCCCAGTGTCATGCCGTTCTCCCCCCTTCATCTGCCCCAGGGTCATGCCGTTCCCCCCCCCTTCATTTGCCCCAGTGTCATGCTGTTTTCTCCCCCTTCATCTGCCCCAGTGTCATGCCGTTCTCCCCCCTTCATCTGCCCCAGTGTCATGCTGTTCTCTCTCCCTCCATCTGCCCCAGTGTCATGCTGTTCTCACACACGCACGCGCGCGCTCACCTTTCCTCGTTCCCCCGCAGCTCTCTCCCTCATACACATATTGTAGGCGCGATGTGACGTCATCACATCGTGACTACAAATGCCGGAGCTCAGCGTTAAAACAGGAGCTGAGCTGTGACAGCTCCTGCTTTAAACGCCTATGTATTCAGCTCATCGGCGTCCGTAGGACGCCGATGAGTTGAAATCGGGACATGCTGACCCAGGGCCGGCTCCAGGTTTTTATGGGCCCTTGGGCGACAGAGCCTCAGTGGGCCCCCTTGTAAAGGAGGCGGGGGAGTCGAGACACTGTGCGTCGCAGATGAAGCGAGTGACGTCATGCAGGAGTGTGGCGTCACCAACGCCATACCTCCCAATTTTTAAAGAGTAGAAAGAGGGGTAAAATGTGCGGCGCGCTCTGCACGCCGTGGCAAATTTGGCTCCACCCACTTTTATGTTGATTCCACCCATTCTCATTCATTTATCATGTGCTCCCACACAGTATAATCCTCCTACAGTCACCCGTAAATTATATGCCCCCCCTCCATCTCTCCCCCAGTTTCATATACACCCTTCCTCTGCCACCAGTTTCATGTCCCCCCCTCCATCTCTGTCCCCAGTTTCATCACGTTCTCCCCCTTCATCTGCCCTCAGTTTAATGTCCCCCGTCTCTGCCACAGTGTCATGCCGTTCCCCCCTCCCCTTCATTTTCCCCCAGTTTCATTGGGCCCCCTCCACCTCTGTCCCCAGTTTCATGCCGTTCTCTCCCCACCCCCTTCATCTTCCCCAGTGTCATGCCGTTCCCCCCTCCCCTTCATTTGCCCCCCAGTTTCATTGGGCCCCCTCCATCTCTGTCCCCAGTTTCATGCCGTTCTCTCCCCACCCCCTTCATCTTCCCCAGTGTCATGCCGTTCCCCCCTCCCCTTCATTTGCCCCCCAGTTTCATTGGGCCCCCTCCACCTCTGTCCCCAGTTTCATGCCGTTCTCTCCCCACCCCCTTCATCTTCCCCAGTGTCATGCCGTTCCCCCCTCCCCTTCATTTGCCCCCCAGTTTCATGGGCCCCCTTCAGGTCACAGCTCCTGCTTAGCTCCGGCCCAGCTTGCGTGTGTAGGCACGATGTGATGACGTCATCGCGCCTACACACGCAAGCCGGGCCGGAGCTTTAAAGCAAGAGCTGATCTCACAGCTCCTGCTTTAATCGCGTATGTATTCAGCTCATCGGCGGACGGACGCCGATGAGCTGAAATCGTAACAGGCAAGTGCCGGGGGGCCCCCAGAGGCTCTGTGGGCCCCGGCACTTGCCCAACTATGCCGAGCTGACCGGGACCATTTTGTTAGGGCGGGGCCCCGGGCGGTTGCCCGGCTCGCCCGGCCCTGGATCCGCCCCTGCGTTTGGGGGGTCCCCATGCGGACTCCCCGAAAGGATTACCAAACACAGGTGTGAACCAAGGGTAAAGCCCCATACGGCATCCCTAACAAAAAAGCACTACGGAAAAAAGTGCATCGCAGTTCTTCCCGCAGTGCTTCGTAAAAAAAGTCCACAGAAGTTTCCTCTGCAGACTTTCTGCTTCAAATATACCTATAGGTAAATTACCGGCATTTCCATAGGTATAATTGACATACTGTGATTTCCAAAACCACAAAGTGGGGATTGGATTTGTTAGAATCCAAGGAGCCCTGGACTAAAGGGTTTGTCTAGAAGTTTAGCAAATTTTCCTAAGATCAGGAAATGATATATAATTTTTTAAAAAAGCAAACAAACATTACATACCTATTGAATCCTAATGAACCCCAGCACCACAACTTTGGTGGTCCCTGTCAGTCCTGCAGTGATGACATCATATGATATATGGCAGTCAATCACACAAGAATTACTGCTGAGGCCAGTTGCCTCCAGTGACCACATGAATGATGTGCATACATGAGAAATGCATACTCTTTATGCTATACCATTTTCTGATTTTTATACAAGAACTTTTTTAACAGTTTTTAAAAATGATGCAAAAAAGTCTATTGATCTTTTGTGAAAAATAACTGGAAAATACCCAGACCAGCAGTATGTTGCAGAATGCCAAAAAATGTGTTACTACTATGATATATTGTCATGTGTTAGATTTGTTGCAAAGATTTAAGTGACTATTCCAGTCATCTGAAATCCATTCACATCCTGTAGAAACAACCCCATTCAGATGTATGGAATTTCAGAAATATCGACAACAAAAATGCCTGAACTTTGTGAACATGCCTCAACACTTTCTTTTTTCAAATAATTTATGCTGTTTTTCTATATTTTACATAAAATGTTACGACGTCCATTTCTATTGCTCTTTATTATCTGTGAACGTAACTTGTCGATAGTTTACGTTTCCAATGACATGTTTATCTGTTTTGTTAGGATTAGGAAGTTCTTACCAGGTTTAACTTTTGTTTAGGCTGTAAATCACCAATTGCTTGAAACCTAATTGATACTTCTTTGACTATCTATAAAATTGGTTTCCTTTCTGGCTGAGAATAAAGCAAAGAGGAAGTCACAGTTTCAGACAGTTTGCACAGATGGTGACCACCCTGAGTTAACATTCTCATTAAAATACTTCAGGCTTTTTTGTGTATAAGCGGTGTAAAAATGTAAGTCGGACTGTTTGAAGTGCACATACAAAGAATGGAGCATTACTATCAGATTTTCTCCCAGATTGAATGTGAATATTATTCGACTTTGTGATTTGATGTGTTTTAAAATTGTCATTGTATATCTACTCAGAATATCTGTTATGGTTCTGTCTCTCTCTCTCTGTAATATATATATATATATATATATATATATATATATATATATGAAAATAATATTTTAATGTCAACAGAACCGCTAGGCTGCAAGACACTGCAGTGAGGTCCACAGGCCCCCCAGGAGGGCAGCCGTCTGCCTGAATGTGAACTACCAGTTAAACTGCACTGGTAGTGATGTTTGTGCGGTTCAAATGCGAACAGAGTGCAAACAAGCTCTCACTGGTTAACCTCACTGGGAGAGAGCACCTGTGTAAAGCTGCTGGGTGAGGCTGAATGAAGCCTTGCAACAGACCTCTGCTAATCACAGCAGAGGAATAGGCACTAGTTAAAAGCTTCAGCTAGCTACACAGGAAAGGCTGCCAGGGGATAAGTGTCACCCCTGGTCAGCAACATAAAGCTTTGGAGCTACAATATTACTGGACAGTTCCAACAGGCTATTCAGTTCCCTACCAGAAGTACCTAGGAATCCTAACTAGAATCCCTGAACTGACAACCTGCCTTTCACAGGATCCTAGCCCTGACCTCCTGTCTCAAAGTAATAGTCAAAGTGTGAGCACCGGGTGGGCGTCAGCTCACACTATATAAAGGCAAGTCTCCGCCCACAGGGGCGGCGGCATAACTTCACCGGACATGCTCAGTATGGGAAGAATGGGACTTAGCCTCTGAGCGCCTCCAAAAGGTCTAAGCACGCTCAGTAGGAGAAGAATGGCGCTTAGCCTCTGAGCGGCTCCAAAAGGTCTGAGCATGCTCAGTGGGCCAAAAGCTGGACTTAGACTCCAAACACCTCACTGCACGACGCCAAGGGCGAGGGCTGGATTGGCCCACAGGTGGCGCTATGTGCTGGACAGGAAGCCTGCGGGACCCCATCCTAACAATATCATAAAGCAGTGATTTATAGTTTAATAGGCAACAAAAAATAATACTACTAATAATAATATTGTTAATATTTAAAATAATAATGATAATAATTTACCAAAATAATATTGGAAAAGTAGTAAATGTATGGATAAATATATCAAAGCGGACCTCAACAGGTTTTGATCTTCTGCCAGCATTTGTGTAATAAATAAAATTATAATTTTATGTAATATACTTTATTAATGGGTTTGTACTCCCTTCCATGAAATCCTGCACTGAAGTTCACCTCTACGGTCTTTCAACTGTTACAGGCAAAAGGAATCCTCACTGCACTGATTCTTATCTTTTACTGTATATGACACCAAGGTTGCAGCTCTTCCATTATTATTACCGGACCTATCCCCAATTGAAAACACAGTTGGGATTGGGAGCAGAATATAAAAATGTAAATTTTGGTGTCATATGAAAGAGAAGAACCTCATCTTTTATATGACACCACGGACACCAATGCCTGAAATATAAACATTTGAAGTTAACCTCCATTCAGCTTCAGTTTCTCTGTATTTTACATGACTGTGTACTAACCGATGTCACCCATGTGCCGCCTGTGCACTGAAAAAATGGTGATGCATTGCAGCGCTTTTGTTGAGGCCCGCTATGTGTGGTCTTAGCCTTAAAGTATTTCTATCGGGAACACACACAACTTTTTTTTAGCATAGTAAATTCAATTATTAGTGATTATCAGTGTTTCAACACATAAGAATATATATGGCTACTTTTATTTGATACTAGAGAAAGTTTCCTCAGTTATAAATAGAGATGAGCGAGTAGTACTCAAGCGAGTAGTACTCGATCGAGTAGGTATTCGATCGAATACTACGGTATTTGAAATACTCGTACTCGATCAAGTACCACTCGCTGTTCGAATCTAAAAGTTCGATGCAGAACCAGCATTGATTGGCCGAATGCTATACAGTCGGCCAATCAACGCTGGTTCTTCTCCTACCTTTAGAAGTCTTCTCCGTGCAGCTTCCCCGCTGCGTCTTCCAGCTCTTCATTCACTCTGCCAGGCATCGGGCCTGGGCAGAGCCGACTGTGCATGTCCGCTTGTAGTGCGGGCATGCGCAGTCGGCTCTACCTAGCCCCGATGCCTGGCAGAGTGAATTCAGAGCCAGAAGACGCCGCACGGAGAAGACTTCTTGGAGGATCCAGCCCGACCCTCACTCGTGGACTTGGTAAGTATAATTTGATCGAATGTTGCCTACCCCTGAAACGAGCATTTCCCCCCATAGACTATAATAGGGTTCGATATTCGATTCGAGTAGTCGAATATTGAGGGGCTATTCGAAACAAATATCGAACCTCAAACATTTTACTGTTCGCTCATCTCTAGTTATAAAGTGTAGGTACAAAGGATTTTACCGAAGTGAAGAAGATCACCTGGCAGCAGCTCCCTCCTCAAGTATAAGATGTAATGGGAGATGATTTATCTCAAAATATATGCAGAAACAATATCAACACCGAGCACCACCTTGTGTAGTATCGTTTAAGAAAACAGGTAAGTATGAGTAGGTATTAGGCTCACCTTCAAAGGTTGTGAGAAAGTCACTGAACTTTAGTAGACATGAACAGGTATCCTGGGTGGATCAAACAGCAGGAAGAAATCATCCAAAGACATCAATGGTGAAGAAAAGGATCCACTCCAATCTGAAGTGACACTGGTCATTTGGACCTTTCATTTTCCTTGATCCACCAGTCTGTATCACATTCCGACTGGTTGCCTGTGTGCCGGCTCCCCGAGGGCCTTAGCTGATCACTTGTTAGCGTGAACCTTGCCTACATTTTGAACTGTTTTGCTTTTCTTTGAAAAATACTCAGTAAAATATGTTTACACCTAAAGTGAAAGAACACTGTTGTGCAATTTGAGTATATAAGTGTATACCGTAGAGGACTATAATACAACATATTAACTTTTTTTTATATTTCATGGACCCATCCCTGGTTTTACTTACAAAAATGCTTAAATATTGTCCTTCACTCGTGATCTTCTGCACAATTTTAAAGAAAGCTACTGTTGATGGCCAAAGAGTCTTATGTACAGGCCTTTTCTAATTAATAGCAGCCATGCACGAGATTATTGATGTTAGGATATCAGATGCAGTTCAGAGCCAAAGTGTGAACCAGTACTAGATACACATTAAAACGGTGAACACCGCGCTGTTTGTTCAACACCCCCCGGATCGCACCAACTCCTACCCAAGAATAGTGTTCACCAGAGCCCCAGATGGTGGGGATGGACTTGGCTGCACTGCTGGACAGAGAGGCATGGGTCGTGAAATGCCAAAAACACAGCGCACCACAAATCACGGTAAACCAGACACTGAGATCTGTTACCAGCAGATGTTTCAGGTTGTGGTGTTAGTCCAAGGATCCAGAAGGCTGTGGCAGGTGGTCAGCA
>NC_134268.1:103270322-103290322 GCF_031893055.1 Leptodactylus fuscus | reverse complement strand
ATTATTATCCCACGTTCAAAGTCACTTAACTTGCAACGTGCTGCCATGTTCACGAGACACCTGTCTGCATCAGACTGCTCCGATATCCTGGCGACACTAGTGCCCTAGGCTGGATCGTGACACAACCGGCACTGGGACACACCTTCCCGTGACTTTTGGGCACTGAGTATAATATGATGATATTGTGTAGTTCATATCATTATGGATGGCGCCGATACCAATTATGTGTCCTGTTTATTTATTTTGTTTGACACTTTAAAGCATTTTCCATATTAAAGATTATTCCCATCTATACAAGTTATCTCCTAGGATCCATAGGGTAGGAAATTATTTGCAGATTGGTGGGAGTCCCAGCTCTCAGACTTTAGTCCACTATTCTGAATTGAGCTACAGCATGGCTGACATGTTTCCACTTCATTCATTTCAGCAGAAGTGCCATAGATGGTACATTGCTGTACATTGGCTAGGGTTATTACCATCTGCAATGGTATCGAAGATAGATTAGGAAAATGTGGTAGTGCACTTGTTTTTTCACTGTTAAACTGGATTTGACATTAATGAAGATAACTGGATGTCTTTAGGGTATTCCAGGTATGCAAATGTGACAAGTAATTTGATTTGGAATTGTTCCATACAACGAAAGAGTAAAATAACCATTTAACTATAATATCTCCAAAAATGAAGTCCTTTTGCTTAATTAAATGAAACTGAAACCTGTGCGTCTGACCTTAGGATTTCTTTATATGAGTGATTGTTCAGGTTTCCAATGTCCCTGAAAGCCCAGGTTATTGAAGTAATTATTCTCAATTGGTGGGTGGTCTTGTGAAAACCATTTAGAATTGATAGCTTCCTATGGAGAGCAGAATACCATTAGAAAGGCAATAGGTACAGACGTTTTACTTCCTGAAACTATTAAGCTTTACGATTCCGTCAGACATTGTTTCTTTAGTTTCAGTCATTTGACTTATAGCACTGTGTAGAACAGTGTAAATTAGTTGTTTGGACCTTTTTTTGGTGTTATTTCACAATACATTTGTGATATGTTGTCGCTGTCTTTCACGTGTTATACTGCTGAAGGTTTGCTGCTGGATTTGTTTTTTTACACTATACTGCAGGAATGCGTATTGTTTAGCTGGAATAGAAATAAGGCAGCAAATCATTGTACCCACGCGAGGTATTAATCACATTTCAATCCAATAATTAACATATTGGTTTCTTAGCCTTGGTTTGCAGCACCTCAAGCACCTTGCCCCTGCAGTCAAAGCACAATTAATGTTCTCTTTACATGTTTTGTACTATGACTATTCTTTGCAATGCAATTGTTTTAGAGATTAGTTGCAATAGATGACTTAAGCCATTTTAATTGACATTAGTAATGCCAGTCAGCGACTCCCTCTGCTGGTGGAAATGAGATATGACCAGTACATCTGCATAATATAATGGCCTTTTGTACAAATTGTATTGTTTTTATTATGTTTCAGAATCATAAATATATAAATATAAAGAGGTATATATACTGAGGTTTTGTGATATTTCTTCTTTCTAGATTCCTAATTTGTTATGGTAATCTGTTTGCTCTTTTAAAACAGACATTACTGAAATATAATGATTATCCTGTGGAACTGAAGTCTAATTCCGTGGGAAACCTGAAAATCAATGTGTGGCTTCTGCTATAGGTGACATGTCACCCCATCTTACATATCAAGAACATTGACTAATGTAGCTAAACTATACTTACAAGAGTCATACGTAGATGAGATAATCAGTAAGCTGCACAGTGTTTTTTATTCTTTATCTCAGATCCACTAGGCATCATGTCGTCTCCTATCAGAAGCCATACAATATTACATGATCGTGTTTCATTTCTACAATTGAATCTTTTAATTAATATGGTGCTATAGAGGAAGCACAACACAATTGTGACATAGTAGTGTGGAGCTATAAAGTCATTGTGCAGAGACCTTCATGCTTATGAATTTTAACAGAGAGGGATTGACCAGGATTATCCTTAGGATATAGGCTATTAATATCTTGTTATGGGGTGCCAACAGCTGGGTCCCACGCAGATCAGTTGATTGGGGTTTCTTCATACCCTGTATAGTGGCCAGTACTACTCCTGTAGCTCTGCATCCATTACCATCAACAGCAACCGTAAACAGCTGATCTGTATAGGGGTGAGCTGTCAGCCCCCTTCAATTAGATATTTATGGCCTATCCTAAGTATTGGCCATAGAAAAACTTACCGTACCTGAGTTTTCATGAAAAGTTAAAAATACCTGCCAGGTTTTGCTGGGACAATCTGTTCTATGTATACTGTATAAACCTGTATACATGGTGTCCTATCAGTTTTTCTGCTGCCAATAACACCATTATGGCTTCAGCACATTTTACATTTGTTGCTAAGGCAAGGGGTGTGCACAAACAAGAGCAGTCTGCCTCTTCCCTATACATTATAACTACTACTGGTTTGTTTAAATGTAATTCTGCCAGGTATAACTGTACAATAACAACTAAATAGCTGAGAAAAGCATAAGTGAATATGTTATGAGGTCCAGGAACACTAAACTGCAAATATAGGGTAAATACTCACAAGTGTGATGTAGCTAAACAAATAAAGGAAAAGAAAAATCTGTGCGCACAGTCAAGAAAGCTGCTTTACTGTTTGTGAATAATAATCCATCTGTAATCTCGCAAGCAGCCAGAAGTAGATGCACGGAGGTCTTTTCTCTCTGCTTTGATTTCAGTATAAAAATGACTGAAACCCAACGGAAATCTGGCAGACCCCATTAAAGTCTATGGTGTCCGCAGGTAACTGCTGTTGTAGTGGATGGTGATTGTAGTGTGAATCTACCCTAAGCTGTAGGATGTACAGAATGTTCAGTCCAGTGCACAAAGAAAGCTGTTTGCATACCTGTGTGGAGGCTATGGGGAGAATCAGCCCCTCTCCGTCAACTGTGTGATGAGAGAATAGAAGTCATCTATGGATGGGGCTAACAGGGAGTGAACAAGGGAGACACCTAGTGGTAGACCTTTAAAGGGGTTTTTCAGGTAGAAAGCAGCAACGTTTTATTTAAAGTGCATTACATTTTAGCCCAAAATCACAGTCTCATTTAATAGGGTAGAAGTTGTCAGAAAAGTTAGTGACCATTTAAATAACCCCTATATACCCTATCTGGTTTGCATTAATAATTTTACAATAATTACATATTATATAGTTAACATATTTTTGAGTCTTTTTGGCACCGCTCCTCCAACTTCCAATTTAATTTTCATTTCTGTGAAATGGTCATCAACCTCTCATGCTTTGCTTTTGAAGTCTGAGACATTCTCCCAGCACTAGGATGGCCCAGTATGGAGGAGTGTCTTAGACTACTAAAGCACTGTAGAGTGTTATCCAGCTACTTGCGTCTATTTTCTGATTCTGCCCCTATTACTTTAATTGTTATGCGGTGCACGATTGATTATACATTTGTGCCTATTTACACAAGGCTTTTTTTTGGCAGGGTAAGTGTATGGCATTTATCCATAGAATCACTTTACGATGCATATATAATGTGACAACTAAGGGGCAACTGTACTCCGGTACAGAGGTTGTATGAAAAAGTCCAAAATAGATGACAGGTTTCGTGAAGTGAATTGTGCATCATAAGGAATCACAATACAGAGATCTAAAAAAAAGCACCTTGTATTTTAACTATGCATTATGATTTTTTTGGAACATTTTTTATTGTAACGGTGTTTTCATGAAATGCTTAGATTGTTGATTGTATATTATATTTAAAGTAATTTTACAGATCATGCAAGTGACATAGAGCATAGAATTGTGAAAAACATGAATGCAACCTTGTGCGTACTATTTTACTCTTTTATGGGTGATATGATAGCTACCCATAGATTGCAGTATAGAGACTGTTTGTTTTTTTTTCCTTCTAGAGGAATGCTAATTTACATACTTTTTCCTTTTGGAGCGTTGCTTGTTGGGTTTCATAGTCTACACCAGCTGGATCTACACAATTAAAGCCAGTACCTCCCAAACCTAAGTCACATTGTTGTGATTGTTCCAAAACAAATGTTTTCTTACTGATAACCAGGACCACTAGAATAAGTTCCATTGCAGTGTCCTATGCACATCCTGAAACTGAAAGCATTCACTTCAAAAGAGCTAGGTTGCTATACTTAAATACAAGGTTTTTTTTTCAGGTTTATTCTAGTTTGGTGGTGGGTCCAATGCTCATAGATCCCCAGTGATCAAATATTTCCAATGCCATGAATGTATGTGGTGGAAATACTCCATAACTGTGCTCTTCAATATTTTCAATTAACATTTATCCTCTAGCTTTTAATGTATAAGGCTAGGTTCACTTTTGTGTTGGAGTCTCCTTAATATTAGAGATGAGCGAACACTAAAATGTTCGAGGTTCGAAATTCGATTCGAACAGCCGCTCAATGTTCGTGTGTTCGAACGGGTTTCGAACCCCATTATAGTCTATGGGGAACAGATACTCGTTAAGGGGGAAACCCAAATCCGTGTCTGGAGGGTCACCAAGTCCACTATGACACCCCAGGAAATGATGCCAACACCTCTGGAATGACACTGGGACAGCAGGGGAAGCATGTCTGGGGGCATCTAACACACCAAAGACCCTCTATTACCCCAACATCACAGCCTAACAACTACACACTTTACACACTCAATACCACCTCTCTGACAGTAGGAAAACACCTTGAAACATGTGTATTTGGCACTTGCAGTGAGGAGAGCTTGTCACCAGCAGTGAATTTGGCCCTTGTAGTAAGTTGAGGTTGGCACCAACATTTGTTTTGAAAATCAGGGTGGATTGAGCCTCTAACCAGCAGAGTTTGGGCAAATTCATGGTGGAGGGAGCCTCTAAAAACCCCAGTTTGGACCAATTCATGGTGGAGGGAGCCTCTAAAAACCCCAGTTTGGACCAATTCATGGTGGAGGGAGCCTCTAAAAACCCCAGTTTGGACCAATTCATGATGGAGGGAGCCTCTAAACAGCCCAGTTTGGGCAAATTCATGGTGGAGGGAGCCTCTAAAAACCCCCAGTTTGGACCAATTCATGGTGGAGGGAGCCTCTAAAAACCCCAGTTTGGACCAATTCATGGTGGAGGGAGCCTCTAAACAGCCCAGTTTGGGCAAATTCATGGTGGAGGGAGCCTCTAAACAGCCCAGTTTGGGCAAATTCATGGTGGAGGGAGCCTCTAAAAACCCCAGTTTGGACCAATTCATGGTGGAGGGAGCCTCTAAAAACCCCAGTTTGGACCAATTCATGGTGGAGGGAGCCTCTAAACAGCCCAGTTTGGACCAATTCATGGTGGAGGGAGCCTCTAAAAACCCCAGTTTGGACCAATTCATGGTGGAGGGAGCCTCTAAACAGCCCAGTTTGGACCAATTCATGGTGGAGGGAGCCTCTAACCAGCAGAGTTGGTGGAAATCAGGGTGGAGGGAGCCTCTAACCAGCCCAGTTTGGACCAATTCATGGTGGAGGGAGCCTCTAAAAACCCCAGTTTGGACCAATTCATGGTGGAGGGAGCCTCTAAACAGCTCAGTTTGGGCAAATTCATGGTGGAGGGAGCCTCTAAACAGCCCAGTTTGGGCAAATTCATGGTGGAGGGAGCCTCTAAAAACCCCAGTTTGGACCAATTCATGGTGGAGGGAGCCTCTAAAAACCCCAGTTTGGACCAATTCATGGTGGAGGGAGCCTCTAAACAGCCCAGTTTGGACCAATTCATGGTGGAGGGAGCCTCTAAAAACCCCAGTTTGGACCAATTCATGGTGGAGGGAGCCTCTAAACAGCCCAGTTTGGGCAAATTCATGGTGGAGAGAGCCTCTAAACAGCCCAGTTTGGACCAATTCATGGTGGAGGGAGCCTATAAACAGCCCAGTTTGGACCAATTCATGGTGGAGGGAGCCTCTAAAAACCCCAGTTTGGACCAATTCATGGTGGAGGGAGCCTCTAAACAGCCCAGTTTGGGCAAATTCATGGTGGAGGGTGCCTCTAAACAGCCCAGTTTGGGCAAATTCATGGTGGAGGGAGCCTCTAAAAACCCCAGTTTGGACCAATTCATGGTGGAGGGAGCCTCTAAAAACCCCAGTTTGGACCAATTCATGGTGGAGGGAGCCTCTAACTAGCCCAGTTTGGGCAAATTCATGGTGGAGGGAGCCTCTAAAAACCCCAGTTTGGACCAATTCATGGTGGAGGGAGCCTCTAAAAACCCCAGTTTGGACCAATTCATGGTGGAGGGAGCCTCTAACTAGCCCAGTTTGGGCAAATTCATGGTGGAGGGAGCCTCTAAAAACCCCAGTTTGGACCAATTCATGGTGGAGGGAGCCTCTAAAAACCCCAGTTTGGACCAATTCATGGTGGAGGGAGCCTCTAAACAGCCCAGTTTGGGCAAATTCATGGTGGAGGGAGACTCTAAACAGCCCAGTTTGGGCAAATTCATGGTGGAGGGAGCCTCTAAAAACCCCAGTTTGGACCAATTCATGGTGGAGGGAGCCTCTAACTAGCCCAGTTTGGGCAAATTCATGGTGGAGGGAGCCTCTAAAAACCCCAGTTTGGACCAATTCATGGTGGAGGGAGCCTCTAAAAACCCCAGTTTGGACCAATTCATGGTGGAGGGAGCCTCTAAAAACCCCAGTTTGGGCAAATTCATGGTGGAGGGAGCCTCTAACCAGCCCAGTTTGGACCAATTCATGGTGGAGGGAGCCTCTAAAAACCCCAGTTTGGACCAATTCATGGTGGAGGGAGCCTCTAAACAGCCCAGTTTGGACCAATTCATGGTGGAGGGAGCCTCTAAAAACCCCAGTTTGGACCAATTCATGGTGGAGGGAGCCTCTAAACAGCCCAGTTTGGACCAATTCATGGTGGAGGGAGCCTCTAACCAGCAGAGTTGGTGGAAATCAGGGTGGAGGGAGCCTCTAACCAGCAGAGTTGTGGGAAAGCAGGGTGGAGGGAGCCTCTAACCAGCAGAGTTGTGGGAAAGCAGGGTGGAGGGAGCCTCTAACCAGCAGAGTTGTGGGAAAGCAGGGTGGAGGGAGCCTCTAACCAGCAGAGTTGGTGGAAATCAGGGTGGAGGGAGCCTCTAACCAGCAGAGTTGGGGGAAATCAGGGTGGAGGGAGCCTAGTATTAGCAGAATTGTGCAACGCCTATGGTGGATGAGTATGAGGATGCGGAGGAATTGGAGAGGTTGAGTACAGACATGGAGTTTCATGTTGGGGTGCTTTACACAGGTGGGCACAAAAATGAAGGCTCTATCCAGTGGTGGTTCATTTTTATCAAAGTGAGCCGGTCGGCACTCTCAGCTGACAGACGGGTGCGCTTGTCAGTGATGATGCCACCGGCTGCACTGAACACCCTCTCAGATAGGACGCTGGCGGCAGGACAGGACAGCACCTCCAAGGCATATAGGGCAAGTTCAAGCCACAGGTCCAACTTTGACACCCAATACGTGTAGGGCGCAGAGGGGTCGGAGAGGACAGGGCTGTGGTCGGAAAGGTATTCCCGCAACATGCGCCTATACTTCTCACGCCTGGTGACACTAGGACCCTCCGTGGCGGCACTTTGGCGAGGGGGTGCCATCAAGGTGTCCCAGACCTTAGACAGTGTGCCCCTCGTTTGTGTGGACCGGTGAGAACTTGGTTGCCTACTGGAGGAACTGCCCTCCCTGCCGCCAACGTCACATGCTGGAAACATCTCCATCATATTCTGCACCAATTGCCTGTGGCAAGCATTGATGCGATTGGCCCTCCCCTCTACCGGAATAAAAGACGAGATGTTGTTTTTATACCGGGGGTCAAGGATAGCAAAGATCCAGTACTGGTTGTCCTCCATGATTTTGACAATACGCTTGTCGGTTGTAAAGCACCCCAACATGAACTCAGCCATGTCTGCCACAGTGTTAGTTGGCATGACTCCTCTGGCCCCACCGGAAAGTTCAATCTCCATTTCCTCCTCATCCTCCATGTCTACCCATCCGCGCTGCAACAATGGGACGATTCGAAGTTGCCCGGAAGCCTCCTGTATCACCATCACATCATCGGACAACTCTTCTTCCTCCTCCTCCTCCTCCTCCTCCATTAAATGCAGTGAAGCGGACAGATGTGTGGACCTACTCTCCAGCTGTGACGGATCGGATGCTATCCCTAACTCCTCTGTGTGATCTGAGTTATCCCTGATGTCAATCAGGGATTCTCTCAGAACACACAAGAGCGGGATTGTAAGGCTCACCATCGCATCCTCAGAGCTCACCCTCCTTGTGGACTCCTCAAAGACCCGTAGGATGTCACAAAGGTCTCTCATCCATGGCCACTCATGGATGTGAAACTGAGGCAGCTGACTTTGTGGCACCCTAGGGTTTTGTAGCTGGTATTCCATCAAAGGTCTCTGCTGCTCAACCACTCTATTCAACATCTGAAACGTTGAGTTCCAGCGTGTGGGGACGTCGCACAAAAGCCGGTGTTGTGGCACATGCAGGCGTTGCTGGAGAGATTTTAAGCTAGCAGCGGCTACTGTCGACTTGCGAAAGTGGGCGCACATGCGCCGCACTTTCACCAGTAGCTCTGGAACATTGGGGTAGCTCTTTAGGAAACGTTGCACCACTAGGTTGAAGACGTGGGCCAGGCATGGAACATGTTGGAGTCCAGCAAGCTCCAGAGCTGCTACCAGGTTCCGGCCGTTATCACAAACGACCATGCCTGGGCCCAGGTGCAGCGGCTCAAACCATATTGCCGTCTCATCGAGGAGGGCATCCCTCACCTCGGAGGCAGTGTGCTGTCTGTCCCCCAAGCTGATCAGCTTCAGCACAGCCTGCTGACGTCTACCAACGCCAGTGCTGCAACGTTTCCAACTCGTAGCTGGGGTCAATCTAACAGCGGAGGAGGAGGCGGTGGCGGAGGAGGAGGCGGTAGAGGAGGAGGGGGGTGTTCTTCTCATGTCCCTGCCAGGAATGTTAGGCGGGGAGACGAGGTACACCGGGCCAGTTTGGGAAGCAGTCCCAGCCTCAACTACATTCACCCAGTGTGCCGTCAGTGAAATGTAGCGTCCCTGTCCGCATGCACTTGTCCACGCGTCGGTGGTCAAGTGGACCTTTGTGCAAAGCGCGGAACTAAGGGCCCGCCTGATGTTGAGTGACACGTGCTGGTGCAAGGCGGGGACGGCACACCGGGAGAAGTAGTGACGGCTAGGGACGGCATAGCGAGGTGCTGCAGTTGCCATCAGGTCCAGGAAGGCGGGAGTTTCAACAAGCCGGAACGCCAACATCTCCTGGGCCAGCAGTTTAGCGATGTTGGCGTTCAAGGCTTGCGCGTGTGGGTGGTTAGCAGTGTATTTCTGCCGCCGCTCCAATGTCTGAGAGATGGTGGGTTGTTGTAAAGAAGCGCCTGATGGTGCCTTTGATGGTGCAGGAGAAGGAGATAAGACAGGAACAGGGGAGGATGAGGGAGAAGTCAACAAAGTGGCGGAGGCAGATGAAGTGGTGTCCTGGCTCGTCCTCTGGAGTGCATCGCCAGCACAGTCAGCAGAGGCAGTGGCAGAGGCAGTGGCAGTGGCGTGAACGGCAGGCGGCCTTTGTCCTGCCGTTGCTGCCTGCCACTGATTCCAGTGCTTGGATTCCAAATGACGGCGCATTGAAGTGGTGGACAGGTTGCTCTTCTCAGAGCCCCTAATCAATTTCGAGAGGCAAATTGTGCAGACAACACTATATCTGTCCTCGGCGCATTCCTTGAAAAAACTCCACACCTTCGAGAAACGTGCCCTCGAGGTGGGAGTTTTTCGGGGCTGGGTACGAACTGGAACATCTTGGGAGATTCCGGGTGTGGCCTGGCTTCGCCTAAGCTGCTGACCTCTGCCTCTGCCTCTAGCTACCCTTTTTGGTGCTGCACCTGCCTCAACATCCACACTACTTTCCCCGCTTGACATCCCCCCTGTCCAGGTCGGGTCAGTGTCCTCATCATCCACCACTTCCTCTTCCAACTCCTGTCTCATCTCCTCCTCCCGCACAATGCGCCGGTCAACTGGATGCCCTGACGGCAACTGCGTCACATCATCGTCGATGAGGGTGGGTTGCTGGTCATCCACCACCAAATCGAACGGAGATGGAGGAGACTCTAGTGTTTGAGCATCTGGACACAGATGCTCCTCTGTTAGGTTCGTGGAATCGTGACGTGGAGAGGCAGGTTGAGGGACAATGAAAGGAGCGGAGAACAGCTCTGGGGAGCAGGGACAGTTGGGGTTATTGTTCTGTGAAGCTTGGGAATTTTGGGAGGAAGGAGGACAAGACTGTTGGGTAATAGGAGGAGAGGAGGCAGAGTCTGACTGGCTGCTGGACAATGTGCTGTAAGCGTTCTCTGACAGCCATTGCAAGACCTGTTCCTGGTTCTCGGGCCTACTAAGGTTTGTACCCTGCAGTTTAGTTAATGTGGCAAGCAACCCTGGCACTGTGGAGTGGCGCAATGCTTGCTGCCCCACAGGAGTAGGCACGGGACGCCCTGTGGCTTCACTGCTACCTTGCTCCCCAGAACCATTCCCCCGACCTCGCCCACGGCCTCGTCCACGTCCCTTTCCGGGAGCCTTGCGCATTTTGAATTCCCAGTTAGAAATTGGCACTATATACCAGTAGCAAAAATTGTGGGTGCACGTAACCCCAATATATTCTTTGAATTCCCAGTCAGACAATGGCACTATATACCAGTAGCAAAAATTGTGGGTGCACATAACCCCAATATATTCTTTGAATTACCAGTCAGAAACTGGCACTATATGGCAGTAGCAAGAAATGAGGGTATTTGTAACCCCAATATATTCTTTGAATTCCCAGTCAGACAATGGCACTATATACCAGTAGCAAAAATTGTGGGTGCACGTAACCCCAATATATTCTTTGAATTCCCAGTGAGACAATGGCACTATATACCAGTAGCAAAAATTGTGGGTGCACGTAACCCCAATATATTCTTTGAATTCCCAGTCAGGCAATGGCACTATATACCAGTAGCAAAAATAGTGGGTGTATATAGCCCCAATTCTATTGCTAGGGGACTTGCAGGGTATTTCTGAGGTGAAGGTGGGGGGGCACACCGTTGGAACGGGAATTTGGGGTGTATATATGGGGTATACGGGAATACACTGTCAGTGTGTTCCATTCAGGATCCTGGGAAAGCTGGGTTGCGGCGATTGAGCCCGTCAGTGCCACGTTACACTGACAAGCTTCTCCCTGGAATTGAAGTTATATGTAAGCCCAATATATTCTTTGAATTCCCAGTGAGACAATGGCACTATATGGCAGTAGCAAAAATAGTGGGTGTATATAGCCCCAATTCTATTGCTAGGGGACTTGCAGGGTATTTCTGGGGTGAAGGTGGGGGGGCACACCGTTGGAACGGGTATCGGGGGTATATATCGGGTATACGGGAATACACTGTCAGTGTATTCCATTCAGGATCCGCGGAAAGCTGGGTTGCGGCGATTGAGCCCGTCAGTGTCACGTTACACTGACAAGCTTCTCCCTGGAATTTAGCTCTTATAAGAGCTGTTGGTTGTCTTCTCCTTCCTATCCTAGCCTGTCCCTGCCTACCCAGAATCTAAGCCCTAGCTAACTGGACGGAGACCTCCGTCCCCGGTGAATTGCAAGCTCAGAATGACGCGAAGCTGGGCGTCGCTGTTCTTTTAAATTAGAGGTCACATGTTTTCGGCAGCCAATGGGTTTTGCCTACTTTTTTCAACGTCACCGGTGTCGTAGTTCCTGTCCCACCTACCCTGCGCTGTTATTGGAGCAAAAAAGGCGCCAGGGAAGGTGGGAGGGGAATCGAGTAATGGCGCACTTTACCACGCGGTGTTCGATTCGATTCGAACATGCCGAACAGCCTAATATCCGATCGAACATGAGTTCGATAGAACACTGTTCGCTCATCTCTACTTAATATGACACATTGCAGGTTCCACCTAAAATCTTTAGAGAGAAAAGTCAGTATAAAACTGGTGGAAATTTGAAGGACAGCCGGGCGGACCCCATTACAGTCTGCGGCCGAGTCCTCAGGAAACCACTTAAGCTCTTCACTTAAAATCTCTCTCTTTTTTTTTTTTTTTTTTATACAACCTCTAGGGCTTTAATGCCTTTTAGAGAGAATTAAATTTTATTTTATTTTTTTTAATTTGTAAGGGTTTTTCATTTTACCAAAAATAAATGTATATTTAATTATTTCAAGTATTTCAATTTGTAACTTGACACGAACATAGTATATTAAACTGGGTTTCATATTGTATTATGGATCTCTTGATAAATTATATACAGTCCTATGAAAAAGTTTGGGCACCCCTATTAATCTTAATCATTTTTAGTTCTAAATATTTTGGTGTTTATAACAGCCATTTCAGTTTGATATATCTAATAACTGATGGACACAGTAATATTTCAGGATTGAAATGAGGTTTATTGTACTAACAGAAAATGTGCAATATGCATTAAACCAAAATTTGACCGGTGCAAAAGTATGGGCACCTCAACAGAAAAGTGACATTAATATTTAGTACATCCTCCTTTTGCAAAGATAACAGCCTCTAGTCGCTTCCTGTAGCTTTTAATCAGTTCCTGGATCCTGGATAAAGGTATTTTGGACAAACAATTCAAGTTCAGTTAAGTTAGATGGTCGCCGAGCATGGACAGCCCGCTTCAAATCATCCCACAGATGTTCAATGATATTCAGGTCTGGGGACTGGGATGGCCATTCCAGAACATTGTAATTGTTCCTCTGCATGAATGCCTGAGGATTTGGAGCGGTGTTTTGGATCGTCTTGCTGAAATATCCATCCCCGGCGTAACTTCAACTTCGTCACTGATTCTTGAACATTATTCTCAAGAATCTGCTGATACTGAGTGGAATCCATGCGACTCTCAACTTTAACAAGATTCCCGATGCCGGCATTGGCCACACAGCCCCAAAGCATGATGGAACCTCCACCAAATTTTACAGTGGGTAGCATGTGTTTTTCTTGGAATGCTGTTTCTTTTTGGACGCCATGCATAACGCCTTTTTTTTATAACCAAACAACTCAATTTTTGTTTCCAAAATGAAGCTGCCTTGTCCAAATGTGCTTTTTCATACCTCAGGCAACTCTATTTGTGGCGTACGTGCAGAAACGGCTTCTTTCTCATCACTCTCCCATACAGCTTCTATTTGTGCAAAGTGCGCTGTATAGTTGACCGATGCACAGTGACACCATCTGCAGCAAGATGATGCTGCAGCTCTTTGGAGGTGGTCTGTGGATTGTCCTTGACTGTTCTCACCATTCTTCTTCTCTGCCTTTCTGATATTTTTCTTGGCCTGCCACTTCTGGGCTTAACAAGAACTGTCCTTGTGGTCTTCCATTTCCTTACTATGTTCCTCACAGTGGAAACTGACAGGTTAAATCTCTGAGACAACTTTTTGTATCCTTCCCCTGAACAACTATGTTGAACAATCTTTGTTTTCAGATCATTTGAGAGTTGTTTTGAGTAGCCCATGATGCCACTCTTCAGAGGAGATTCAAATAGGAGATCAACTTGCAATTGGCCACCTTAAATACCTTTTCTTATGATTGGATACATCTGGCTATGAAGTTCAAAGCTCACTGAGGTTACAAAACCAATTTTGTGCTTCAGTAAGTCAGTAAAAAGTAGTTAGGGGAATTCAAATCAATAAAATGATAAGGGTGCCCATACTTTTGCACCGGTCAAATTTTGGTTTAATGCATATTGCACATTTTCTGTTAGTACAATAAACCTCATTTCAATCCTGAAATATTACTGTGTCCATCAGTTATTAGATATATCAAACTGAAATGGCTGTTGCAAACACCAAAATATTTAGAACAAAAAATGATTAAGATTAATAGGGGTGCCCAAACGTTTTCATAGGACTGTATATAGTTTCAGATAAATGGGGCAGTTATAATGACAGCGTGCATTGATGCGTCCTTTAAAGGGGACCTTTCATGTCCTTGGGCACATGCAGTTTTATATACTGCTAGAAAGGTGACGTCTTTCCCGTTATGTGCCCCGGGGCAAGAGATATCGGTGGAGTTACCAGTATCTCTTCACTGTCAGAAGTCCGTTCTGAAAGTCTAGCCGGGCTGTGAGTATCCCCCTTCCTGACTGTATTTTTCCATAGACTAGTACTGAGGGGCGTTCTTCATCGCTTAGTGTCATCGCTAGGCAGTAAGGAACACCCCCACTGACAGTACAGAGCTATGGGCAAGTACTGTCAGGAGAGGCGTTCCTCATAACCCAGCTAGACTGTCAGAAACGCCCTTCTGACAGTGAAGAGTTACTGGTAACTCCACCGATATCTCTCACACCAGGGCACATAACGGAAAAGCCGACACCTGTTGGTATATAAAACTGCGTGTGCCCGAGGAAATGAAAGGTTCTCTTTAAGTTTCCATAGTAGTCACAGTTATTGGTCAAAACAGCCTTCATTAGCTGCAGGAGATCCTGGCAGAGCTGATCTGAGATTAAGGCCCAGCGATCATGTGACTGCCAGGCCCAGTAGCGGCAGCATCTCTGCTGTTGTCTCTAATTACTGCACAGAATTTGGTCTGTGTATGTAAAGTGTAAGGCTAAGTTCACATCTGTGTTCAGGTTTCTGTTCGGGGGTCTGCTTGGGCACCTCCCCAAACAGAAACCTAATCTGCATAAAAAAGTGGTTACCTTAGGAAACCTGGGGAGCCTATAGACTATAATGAGGCCCATATGGTTTCCGCTTGAATAATGCAGAGAGGAAAGTGCTTCTGGCAGTGCTTTTCTCTCCGCGTTTTTCATGTGGAGAGGGGAGCAGAATCCTCGAATGAAGATGTGAACTGAGCCAAAAACAGAAGCGGTAATAGACTGTTGTAGACCGGGCCTGCTCCTGCTAGATTGCAGGAGAGATAACTGCAGTGACACTGAGAGATGAGAGTTAGGACCTGCACCATCTGACAAGTCAGCAGGCCGTCTTCATCAGGTTGAATAGTTCTCCTTGGCCTTTGTTGTGAGATTTCACAATGCAGTAAATTATTAGATTCCAATTACCGAAGGATACATCTGTATGTTCTGTAAGTCCAAGTACAGGGAATACAGATTAGTGAATGAACAATGTACTGATGGTTGTGGTAATACAGTCCTATGAAAAAGTTTAGGCACCCCTATTAATCTTAATCATTTTTAGTTCTAAATATTTTGGTGTTTGCAACAGCCATTTCAGTTTGATATATCTAATAACTGATGGACACAGTAATATTTCAGGATTGAAATGAGGTTTATTGTACTAACAGAAAATGCGCAATATGCATTAAACCAAAATTTGACCGGTGCAAAAATATGGGCACCTCAACAGAAAAGTGACATTAATATTTAGTACATCCTCCTTTTGCAAAGATAACAGCCTCTAGTCGCTTCCTGTAGCTTTTACTCAGTTCCTGGATCCTGGATGAAGGTATTTTGGACCATTTCTTTCTACAAAACAATTCAAGTTCAGTTAAGTTAGATGGTCGCCGAACATGGACAGCCCGCTCTCAAATGATCTGAAAACAAAGATTGTTCAACATAGTTGTTCAGGGGAAGGATACAAAACGTTGTCTCAGAGATTTAACCTGTCAGTTTCCACTGTGAGGAACATAGTAAGGAAATGGAAGACCACAG
Source organism: Leptodactylus fuscus (assembly GCF_031893055.1). Lineage (NCBI taxonomy): Eukaryota > Metazoa > Chordata > Amphibia > Anura > Leptodactylidae > Leptodactylus > Leptodactylus fuscus. Next base: position 103,274,644 of record NC_134268.1, on the reverse strand, counting down.
GGACAGTTCTTGTTAAGCCCAGAAGTGGCAGGCCAAGAAAAATATCAGAAAGGCAGAGAAGAAGAATGGTGAGAACAGTCAAGGACAATCCACAGACCACCTCCAAAGAGCTGCAGCATCATCTTGCTGCAGATGGTGTCACTGTGCATCGGTCAACTATACAGCGCACTTTGCACAAATAGAAGCTGTATGGGAGAGTGATGAGAAAGAAGCCATTTCTGCACGTACGCCACAAATAGAGTTGCCTGAGGTATGAAAAAGCACATTTGGACAAGGCAGCTTCATTTTGGAAACAAAAATTGAGTTGTTTGGTTATAAAAAAAGGCGTTATGCATGGCGTCCAAAAAGAAACAGCATTCCAAGAAAAACACATGCTACCCACTGTAAAATTTGGTGGAGGTTCCATCATGCTTTGGGGCTGTGTGGCCAATGCCGGCATCGGGAATCTTGTTAAAGTTGAGGGTCGCATGGATTCCACTCAGTATCAGCAGATTCTTGAGAATAATGTTCAAGAATCAGTGACGAAGTTGAAGTTACGCCGGGGATGGATATTTCAGCAAGACAATGATCCAAAACACCGCTCCAAATCCTCAGGCATTCATGCAGAGGAACAATTACAATGTTCTGGAATGGCCATCCCAGTCCCCAGACCTGAATATCATTGAACATCTGTGGGATGATTTGAAGCGGGCTGTCCATGCTCGGCGACCATCTAACTTAACTGAACTTGAATTGTTTGTCCAAAATACCTTTATCCAGGATCCAGGAACTGATTAAAAGCTACAGGAAGCGACTAGAGGCTGTTATCTTTGCAAAAGGAGGATGTACTAAATATTAATGTCACTTTTCTGTTGAGGTGCCCATACTTTTGCACCGGTCAAATTTTGGTTTAATGCATATTGCACATTTTCTGTTAGTACAATAAACCTCATTTCAATCCTGAAATATTACTGTGTCCATCAGTTATTAGATATATCAAACTGAAATGGCTGTCGCAAATACCAAAATATTTAGAACTAAAAATGATTAAGATTAATAGGGGTGCCCAAACTTTTTCATAGGACTGTATGTTCTAAAAAAATGAAATTGCCATAGAGGAGTAATGAACAGATTAGCAGTAAGGTTAGCCGTACACATGGATTAGACATAGTATTCCATGTAGCAGGGCTGATTGTAAGCTTGTGGTGCACGTCTTATTTAAGCTATTGTATATTACTTGAAAGACATGTCAGATGAAAGTTAGAAGAACTCCATGGGAAAATGGTATTATGAGATGGAACAGTGGGGGGTCTGTTTCTTATGTGAACCATACACAGTGTTTTACCTTGTGGCTGCTAAATTAGCCTATTTGAGATCCTGAAGACTTTGCAACTCTTGATTTTTTTGTTGTGCAAATGATCTCACAGTACTACATTACTGAAACCCCTGCACTTCATTCCTGTAATGCCAGTATTAATCCTCAAACATCGAAATTAACGTAGTCCAAGGAGTCCGCTATGTTTGGTTTATTTAACCCATTCTGTGCCTCACTGACAAAAGTCCAGGAAGCTGAGTGACATTGAATAGGTTAATCTGGGTACTGTATTCACCCTTTCTTGTTGAATAAACTTTTTTCTTTTTTTTTTCTTCTCGTCCTAGCACCATTAGCTTCTTAAAATTTGCTTTGTAAATGAAGAAAAGCTAAATGGAGTTGTGATTGCTGCCATTAGTGGCATTTTAGATTATACAAACAATTATTATCTTCATTATCTTTGAACAATCCCGGTTACTAAACTGTTGTGGTATATCAGACATTATGTACAATTTTTCCCTTGGAGATTATTATTTCCAGCAGAGTATTTAATTTAGATTTTGCAACCAATTGAAACCAATCAAATATTATGACATGTCAGAGTGCACAGTTTAACACATGGGGAGTAAGTGGATGTCAAGACTGAACAGCCAAGGTTACCTGTACAATAAAGGAAAGATTCTTACGGTTAAGGGAGGAAGTACGGCGGTAGTCAAAATTTAAAGGGCATGTGGATTTGTTATAGCCAGTGTTAAAGGGGTTGTCCGGGAGAAAACATTAAAAACATTTAAAAACCTAAAACATACTCACCTGTCCCCAGTGCTCTGGTGCCTCCTGCTGCTCCAATCTTTTCTTCCAGCAGAAGTCCACACCACACATTACTCCTGAGGCCAATCAGTGGCTTATGGAAAGGGACGAGGACGTCACAGCCGATGAGGACTTCCCCCACAAGATAACACTGGAGCAGCAGGACCGATCCGCTCTTTTTTACCTCCATTGGCCTAATTTAGAGAAATAAAATGATCCTGGACAACCTCTTTAACTTCTAATCTAGTCACTTAGGATTGTTTTGTAAAATATGTTATGTTGTCCATGTCAGTATCTGAATGAGTCTGTAGGCCTCAGTTTGTAGATGTGTTTAATGGTTTTAACTAATGTTTTTAGTAGGTCAGGTGACAAACCAATGAGCTTAGTAGTCTAGGGGTGTACTGACAAGCTTTGTCTTTGTCATACAGTAGGGTGCTTTCACACACAGCATCAGGGCTGCGGAGTTGATAGGCCACACCTTCGACTCCACTATTTTTCCGCAGCCTGACTCTGACTCCAACTCATACTCAGACTTCTTTAGAAATGGCTGTTCGCAATGGTCATTCAGAAGTAGTAAATAGCCTCTAATTCATGTAATTGTATTATTATGAGAGTAAATATGCAAAAATATATGCATCTAATTAATTATACAATATTAATAATTGTATAATATAACTAAATATACATTTTATTTTCATCCTGGAACCGGTAACTATTTTCAGACCTCGACTCCCTCCAACATATTCAACTGCTACTACAGTGTTACAGAGTAAATTACAGTGATAAAAATATAGCTCTGTTATATATGTCACCTTTGTATATTTATATCAGTTAGAACAACTGGTTGTATAAACCAGGAAATGGCAATGAGAAAACGCAAATTTTGAAGGTTATTTCCATTTTTAAATAACTTGTCATAAATGAATAGTACAGGTGAAAGGAGATCTGTTTCCTTCACCACTTATTAAGCTGTTCTCCTGCATTTTAGCTTTGATATGACTGCTTGTATACAATATATCTGTCGTATTCAGCCTCACACATAGAGGTCTACACAGAAGGGAGGAGGGGTGGAGTAGGCTTTCCTGCCAGCTTGTTAATTGGTTTATTGCCACACTCTTTTGTACTATCAGCCTCTTGTCTGTAGACATAGAAGTGTGCAGAGTAGCAGAGCATAAGAGTAACAATTATATAGGGTGTCTTTTCTATCCCCCTTCCCTCTTCATAGACTAATATGTAGAAAGTGACTGCCTGAAAAATGGAGAAGAAAGGACATTTTTTTAATACGATTTTTTATAAAGTACAGCGTTTTAGTGTAACTAATATGATGGGCTTTTCTAAAGTCAAATGATTATACTATTAGTGTATTTTATACTCAGGAGTTTGGGGAGAGTCCATATGTTAACATTTAACTACAAATCTAAAATGTTGGACAAAGATGGAAGGCCTAAAGCATTTTCAAGAGCAGCCATTTTAGCCTCTGAAGAGACATTATCAAGGATTAGAAAAATGATTGCTTTTTTGTGGAGAGCCCTCGAGACTTGGCCATGGACTGTACCGGTTGTCGGAGATCAGTTGACTAGAGCTTAGGTGCAGTTCCACATTCAACCAGTATGCAGCTAAAGTTGTTTATAGAAGAAAAAAAAAATCTAGTTTTTATAATCCTGAGCTTGCTAAGATTTACCACCCCATTTAACATAGCAGTTGATCCTTGGAATGTGTTCACACTACCATGGCAATGCCAAGGAAAGACTTTCCTTCCATTACAAAAGGAAACAAATATGACGGAAGAATGTTTCCATAATATTTTTTTTACAATAACAACAATGGAACAGACAGAGGGAGCCCCATTTGTGTCTGTAGCTTTCATCATATGACCATTGTGAATATCCCCTTAACAATTTATCACTTCGTAAGCATTCACTGTTGTATAAAAAAGTTAAAGTTTGTAGTGTGTCCACCAAAATAAAGGCACCAGATTGTGACATATAACATACATTGCATATTCAGAATTTGGGTTCTTTTAGTAGTTAGGCCACAAGAACAACCCAAAATGGTAAGCCCTGAGTTTGTCTGTCCTTGGCGCAGCTCTAGAAAATATAGTAGTTTCTTCTTTTTGTGGCTTCTTACCCTTTGCTGTGTCCTTGTAGGACAAGCTATATACTTTGTAATTGCAATGATCTACTTGTATAGTCCTTCCTAATTGTCTACCTCCCAATAGTATGTA